>NC_044908.1:28955023-29215316 GCF_001633185.2 Quercus lobata | reverse complement strand
ATGATATGAACCCGTTAAGTCTCAATCCATAACCTGCTAATTTCGTGTTAAATCCTGTTGTGTTCATAAATCGTGTCAAATTTTGCCACCCCTAATAAAAAATTGTAATTTGATGTAGCCACTTGGTAGCTAGTGCAACTACGGTTTTTAAGCTGAACTTTTATTATATAACATAAGCATATGATGTATAAAATCATGGTATTTTAATTTTAGCATTGGTTTATTTATTTATTTTTCTTATTTACCAAGACATTAATCTTTTTTATTCTATTTTGAAAAAAACCAACCCATTAATTAATTTGAAATTTTAATGAATATATATATATTGAGAAAAGGTTAAAAAAGTCACCTAGTTTATAAAAAAATAAAATAAAATAAAATAAAAAAAGAAAAAGAAAAAAGGAACCGCCTTTTAACATATGTTGTACGTGTGTGAAGAGGCTAGTATAAATAATTAAGATATTAAGGTAAGTGCAAATTAAAGGGTATTTATTTGTAGATGATTTTCATAAATTTTGTGAGATTTTTTTTTAAATTTTTTTTAATTTTTTTTTTTTTTATTGTGAAATTCATAGTGTGCATTTAAGGGCTTTTTTTAATTATTAAATTTTCATTTATTACAGTGCACATATAAACTTTTAAATAAAAAATTATTAAATATTGGACGGACAAGGACCCACTCACACAAATCGGCATTGAATGTCCTATGCTTTCCTTTCTTATGTGGGACCAGTAGACATTATGAGCTAGAGGCTTAAGTAGTCAAAGTAACTATTAGAATTATGGTTAAATTAAATGTCATTTTCTTACTATTTAAATTTTGGGAAGAATTGATAATTTTATTAATATCAAAGTATATGCATGGTCTTGAGTTTAAACCATATTTGCACTGCAGCTCCCATTTAAAAATTTAATCTGTTGGGCCCAATTATGAAGAGGGAGTCTGAATCCATACGTGGAGAAAAGTAGACAAGTAATAGGATTATGGTTATATGAATTTATTAAAATCATTAAACTCACAATTTTGTAATATATTAAACTTTTGGAACAATTTATAAATTATCAGTAACAGTGATAATGAAAAGGAAAAAAAAAAAAAAAAAATCATTCATAACCTGGTTAAATAGAAAATATGTAAATATTGGGGGGGTGTTGATGGCCATTTCAACTAATATCTTACAAGCCCCACACAAAGCAAGGCCCAAATTATTCACGGGCCTAATATCTTACTCGTATTATTTATATTTTTATACATGGCACATGTATTTTCAATAAGGGTAATTTGGGGAGCAGGAGTATGTTAGGATATGGTGTAGTTTAGAGGCTCACCCTTGCATAGTGATTTACTTTGTTTTGTGCTTGGTAGCATAAGCACAAATGACAAAACCATATAAATGCATGAGATGAGTACTGTGTAGTACAAGAAGCGAGTGTCATCTTTAATTATTATTTTAAAGTCTGTTTCTTTCTCCAAAACTCATCCGTTCTCACTTGTCTGCTACCGCATTGGGTTCACTAAATGCAAGACAATTTGGGCCACGGTCCTAAGCCCATTAAAAATTGAGCCACAAACAAGTTTGCCCATATTCTAAGCCTAGTGATGAGCTGCAAATTTGGATCGAGTCCATTCTCTTTTAACCTTAACTTTGGTAATTTGGGTTCAAAGATTTAAAAAAAAAAAATGACCGACAATCTGCTAAGGCCCTTGTTATTTTGTTGAGCGTTTAATATCAAGAGACAAATTATGTAATGCATAACAGATGTGGTGGTGAGTGTTTTTACAACCCATCCGGATAGAATATCTTCTACTATTAAAGTCTTGAATATCTTCTACTATTAAAGTCTTATTACATTATATGGAACATTAAACCTTGACTCCCTAAGTTACAAAGCATTGTAAACTCTATTCTTCCACACACACAAAAAAGAAGCATTGGACTCTCTTTAATAAAAGTGAGAACTCAGAAGACTATCACACTATCATCATCACCGTTATCAGACATCCACTTCA
Organism: Quercus lobata; assembly: GCF_001633185.2. NCBI lineage: Eukaryota > Viridiplantae > Streptophyta > Magnoliopsida > Fagales > Fagaceae > Quercus > Quercus lobata. The sequence goes on along the minus strand of NC_044908.1, from coordinate 29,213,305 downwards.
ACCTCCGCAGCAAAGTGATAACTACTGGGCCACTGCTTCCAGGAGAGAGAGAGACAAAGAAAGAAATACAACTTAATTGACTTAAACACTTCCATGTATCTTAACTTAAAAACTCATATATATCAATCCTGCGCTTCTCATTAACGGTTTTTTCACTCTATCTCTCTCCACCTTCAATCAAATTTGAATGAAATCTAATTTGGAATCTAAACCTTTTTACCTATGAACTTTATTTATATACTTTTGTTTCAATAATTTTTTCTTTGTCTCCCTCTTTAATCTCTTTAGTTTTTAGGTGGAATGGCATTAGAGTTTAAAATATGATAAATTCTCCTAAAAATTCTCTATTTTATATCTATATATAGATCAAAGTTAATAATTTTGTATATAATTAATAAAGTTTTGCACATACATATGTAAGAGTTTGTTTTGACGAATATATTAGTACTATTGATGAAGCCAAAATCGTTAGTTGGGTCACTCATCCAATCGGGAGCATTAGACGATCTTGTAGGACCTGCAAGATAAAAGAGAGATAGATTGAAGAGACCACCGGGTTGTGCCCAGTGGGGGAGCCTCCGATACTTAAGTTAGTATCAGCCCATATATTTTGTATATAGATAGTGTTTTGTAGTAGTTTTTGACATACCTTAGCTAGTGAGACCGATTGTCCCTTTTATAGGTGACTTAGGTAGTTGTTGTACATAAATTAGGGTGATTATTACCTTGATTGTAATGTTTTTTTGTCTTGATGAGAGTTTAAGACCTTTGATGGTCGTTATTGAATGTGTTGAGTAGTTATCTTTGATAGTCTACTAATGATGCAAGGTCGTCCATATTAATGAACGACCTTAATGATTTTTCTGGACTCATTAGTTGCCCCCCATTCCCAAGTCCGATTTTACTTTACACTGGTCAGGCTTAGGGAATATTCTTGACTTGTTTAGATTCAGGCTTCTTTATCTTCAACTACTTTCTTCTTCAAGAATGGTAGTATTTTTGCGATGACTTCCTAGTATATGCCTTTTGAAGGTCTTTTTAAACGTTCGAGGGATCATAGCTTGATCTTAAAAGTGAACTAATTTTTTTGGACGATCATTTTTTATTATTGCTGAAGAGCAAGCTAATTTCTTTGGATGACCATTTTTGATCACTTCGATGCTTCTTCTTTCATTCATTTTTTGGTTGTCACGTTTGTGTGAGAATCCTTGTCTGCTTACACTCATCTAAGGGAATTTTAGTCACTTAGCCACTTTTAGGTGACTTACATCCAGTTACGGAGCTTCGTCATTTAGACTTCGTTAGTGATTTGCATCAGTCTAGCGGAATCTTGTCCATTTTTTTTTTTGGTGACTTACATTTATTTAAGGAATCTTGTCACTTAGGCTTTGTCAGTGATTTACATCTGTCTTGGTGGAATCTTATTGCTTAGCCATTTTTTGGTGACTTACATCCGTTTAAGGAATCTTGTCATTTAGGCTTTGTCAGTGATTTACATCCGTCTTGGCGGAATCTTATTACTTAGCCATTTTTTGATGACTTACGTCCATTTAAGGCTTCGTCAGTGATTTACATCCATCTTGGCAGAATCTTATCATTTAGCCATTTTTTGATGACTTACATCCATTTATGGAATCTTGTCACTTAGGCTTCGTCAGTGATTTATATCCGTCTTGGAGGAATCTTATCACTTAGCCATTTTCTGGTGACTTACATCCATTTAAGGAATCTTGTCACTTAGGCTTCGTTAGTGATTTACATCCGTCTTGGCGGAATCTTATCACTTAGCCATTTTTTGATGACTTACATCCATTTAAGGAATCTTATAACTTATTGCTGGAAATATTCCTTGACGCTATGTCGTTTTGGACCTTCTTGAGGCCATGTTGATATCTGCATTAAGTAGCACATGCACTTGCCAAGACTTGGTTAAACAAGAATTTTAGAACAATTCATATATAAATAATAAGTTACCAATAGCCTAGGTGGACCTTTTTCTTATTTCCTTGTCATCCTAGAGTTTTACCTCTTTCGTGATCTGTCTAGTAATACATATATTTTTGCATGAAACCTTATTAGGTGTAAATTTTTATAGACGAGTATAAAAGATACAGAGATAAATGTGTTACCTTAAATGAAAATATTATTTTGTCACATACCCCGATCTTTTGATTGCTGGGATCTTCCTAACTAGCTCTTCATTTTTTAAGATGACGAGCTCTTCTCTTTTCAAGGTTTTTTAAGCTAAACATGGTACTTCATGTCTAAGGCCTAGATCTCTTTTGCTTCAAATTTTTTTTTTTTTGAGTGCTTTGACGACTATGGCCATTGCTGTTTGTAATAGCAATTTCCTCTTCCTTTTTCTTTAATTGTACGGTTAAGTCACTTCAAAAGTGCTAGCTACATTTTGTTAGGAATGACGATGTACAAATATGCAATTGCATGCTATACAATTATGGATGTCATTTGACAAAGTGAATTCTATATGAATCATAGAGAAGTATTTTATGATATAAAAAGAATTGAAGCTATTTGACTAGATGCTTCTTTAAGCTGGTCTTTGTTAATTGCTTGCACCGTATATAATTTTTAAAGCAATTTAAAAAGATTTTGGTGAGTTGATGGAGATAGAGGAAATTTATCGAAACTTAAAATCGTGACCATATTGTGAACACGATCATCTAGCATTTTAAGTTTAGGAGACCTAATAGAACCTCTCAGACTCATGACGATGAAACATTTGCTACTAAGAATATATACAGCCATATTAATTGTGATATTTGTAATAATTTTATAGCAATATTTTCAACATTTTCTATATATACATATTTGTAGATAATCATGCAAGTTTGATTTGCACTTAGTTATAATAAGCTAATATATGGCATGGCTAATTAAAAAGAAAGAAATGAATGAGTTACCTCGGCAAGAGACCTTAAATCACGATACTATTGTGTACATATCTCGATCTTTTTATTGTTGTAGTCTTCTTGATGAGTTATTTTGACACGTACATCGTTCTTTTTACCATTGGCGTCTCCTTGCCGAGTTCTCCTCCTTTGATTTTTTTTTTTTTTTTTTTTTTCTCGTTAAAGCTTAACATGATATTTCATGTTGAGGGCCTAGATCTCTCTTGCTTCATTCATTTGAAGGGATGAGAACTAGGCCACATTGTGGTAATTCGTCGAGGTCATTCCAAGGCTATATTTCATTTATCAAAGGATGAAGGTCATCGTATGTCCTTTTATCATTGTTGTCCATAGTATCTGAAGACGACCAAAGGGTTTGTCCTTGTTCAAACATGAAGGGTCCAATCCTTTGTTTAATGATAACCAAATGAATAATCTGTCATGGTTTGAACCTATATATTTCTTTCTTGGGGCTTAACCTTAGCTTTAATTGTGTACTCAAAATGAGTCACCTCAATAATGCTTGCATCATTTTGTTAGGAATGACAATATCCAAATAGGCAAATTGCATGTTGAACTATAATAGATATCTTTTGACGAAGTGAACTAAATGTGAATCATAGAGAAGTATACTATAATATATGAAGACTAAAGCTACTAACTATATGCTTCTTTAAAGTGTCAAAGTTAAAGTTGATATGTCCATTATTTTGGATACTCAAGTGTCCAACGTATATCAAAAATGATTTTAAGATAAAAAGAAGTGTTTGATGTTGTGATAGCATGTGCAATAAGTTGGTAAGATATGAACTAGAGAAACGATCATGAATTTTTTTTTATTTTTTTAATGGTGTAGCGATTCTTTTATTCTAGACCTCAAGTTTCTCTATTTTGACCTTACTAAATCATATAAGTAATTAACTATCAAAATAACAAACTGTTGCAGATATTTAAAGGATAGAAAGGGTTGAATCGTTAAATAATGCAATTCATCACGTCCTACAATACTATTATGGTAAAACCATAATGATATTTGATTCCACTTTTTAGTGCCTCAACATGGCATATTTTAAAAAGAATTTGACCTCACCTTTCTTACAGTCTTAGTAATTATGGAGCTAGACTAAAGGAAAGTATAGGATTTCCTTAGATTTTTTTTTTTTTTTTTGACTGTCTGCCTTAGATTCATTTCGCATTTAGTTGGTAACTTATGCAATTCCTTAAATTTAAGATATACACATTACACACATCAAAATCAGGTTTTGAAGATTAAGTTAACAAGAGAGAGAGTGAGTAAGGTTTAATTACCTGTTTGCCTTGAGACTTTTTCTAGAAATTGAATATCTGAGCCCACCTTTGCAAGGATCTTAGAATAGGCATACTTGGCTTGGAACCACTTTTTTCACATGGCAAGTGATTTAGATGTGTGTGTGCGGTACTTTAGGTACCCTTCTAAGTTGATTTCTTTTCAACGAGCTCTTCTTTGGTGGGTTGATATTGGCTTCAAAGCTATTGGGGCTTGACTCCCCATTTGTGATGTCAAAGGAATTTTCATAACCTTTGGTTGTATTACCCTTTTCCATTTAAGGGTTTTTGATATTTTTCTTGGCAGGTTCTTCTTGACAATTTCTTAAGAATATAGGTACAATCAAGCTAGCTTAGTTACACTAGTGAATAGTTTAGTACTTTTACTATGCAAAGTGTTAGACTTGGAGCAACCTTGTCAAGTAAGAAATTCATAAATAATATTAACCACAAATGTATAAAATTTGTTGGGGGCTTAATATTGATTTTATATAGATGAGGTGTAATATAGTTTATACCGAGCTCTAAAGTGTAGTGGCTCAGTGAAAGCATGATGCTTTAACATATAAAGACCACTAAAGATTTCATGAAACCTTTTGGTGGGATTTATGTATAGAACAATTTAAATTCTCCATTCTCAAAGTGTAATTATACATGGAAAAGTTTAAATAGTAAACTTTGTTCATTCTATGGTGGAACATATGAAGATATAAAATTTTATAACTTAGCAACGATGATGGAATTTATTTCAGAAGAAACATACTGAAACTAAATATCATTTATGCATATTGGCATAAATTCTAATGATTTTTGAATTATGAAATTTTACAAACTTGCATTCCTTAAATAACTGGATCCTTTGACTCAAAAATAATGCTATTAGCATATTTTTTAAGCCATCTTATGTCTTTTTTTGAGAGAAAAAACATCTTATATCTAATGATATTGACAACTTTGAAAGTAAAAACATATAATGTTTTATACATTTAATTGATTGCTCTAAGGAGCATTTATAAAATTAATTTCCATTAGGAAACTAACTGTAGAAAGTAAAAACATATAGGAGTATTCACTAACTTTCTTCATCCAAAATTTCTTTAACTTCAAAAATCGAAACTGAATAACTTGAGGTTTAATGCCTAAAGTTTTTTTTTTTTTTTTTTTTTTTTTTTTTTTTTTTTTTTTTTTAAAATAACTTAGATAGGCAATAAGATTCAAATCCACCTTTTTAGTGGTCAGAATCATGACATACTACAATTTTATTAAGATAATAATTTTCGGTTTCACTTTTCACTAACTTTCTTCATCCAAAATTTCTTTAACTTCAAAAATCGAAACTGAATAACTTTAGGTTTAATGCCTAAAGCAGATTTTTTTTAAAAAAAATAACTTAGATAGGCAATAAGATTCAAATCCACCTTTTTAGTGGTAAGAATCATGACATACTACAATTCTATTAAGATAATAATTTTCGGTTTCACTTTTCTCAAATGGTAAAATATGAGAATTCTTACCTTTGACAAGGGCCATGCAATAAAATTTGACTTCAATTTTCCTATCTTAGCAAGATGCATTAGGAAAGAAAAGTACTGATAAAAAGCCATAATGTGTGAACATCAATTAGGATATTATAAACATTTATTTATACAGTAAAGGGACTCAAACGGTTTGTTCTGATTATATTAGGAAATGTAGTAGAACTCTTTTTGATGGTCATAATTAGAATATCAAGGCTATAATGCTTGACATATATTTAGCTTTAATGGAGGGGATTTTAAAGAGTAAATGGTGATATTCCTTGACTGAAGGACCGGGGGAGAGCATTAATTTCATCTCTAAGGAGTTTTGTTTTGTTTTGTTTTTTTTTAGAAACTTCTCTAAGGAGTTGAATGTTGAAGTTAATGTGCAAGAGGAGTGCATTACAGATGGCTGACAGGTGGACGACAGTTTGATTGCGAGGTTAAAGGAGAAATTATTGCACCATAATTACTCAGTATTTCCCTCAAACTTCGTCTTGGTTCAAAAATTAAACAATGATAGCTCAGAAATGGCAATAATGGATAAGGAAAAAGAGGCTCCTAGAATCATGGAAGTTAAAGCTGGAGAATTTCGCTTCAATGCAAATTGCATTAACTCTAAAAAAAAAAGATCTCTTTCCATACTCTTTTCCCTAACTACCAAATATAATATATTCCTTGAACGTGTGTTGGCTGTAACTATAAAACCTCACTGTTGTACAACTATTCAAACCCAAAATTGGAATCTAAAATTTTGGCTTGACAGCAACCAAGGCTGTCCCAAAGCTGGTATAAAATTTTGACGTCCTTTTTATCCTCTGTTTTCGGTTTGTTGAAACAGGGTATATATTCCCTTGTACTTATAGTTTTACTAAATAAAAGTTTCTACCTATTTCACATCAAAAAGTTGGTATAAAATTGGATAATATCTCTAGACCATATATATTTATTACCATGAATTCACTGTCTTCTAACTATATTATGGCATTTTCTATCAATGCTTAGCATAGAACTTGGGAATTATAATATTGTCTAACGTTTTGCATTCTAGGGTGGAAAAGTATTATAGTTATTAATTCATTCACCCTTATGTGTCTTTTGAGAATAGTGTAGGGTGAAAGAAGATTAAATATTATTTGCAAATACTTGGAGAGTAGAAAAGGAGAAAATGCGTAAATCTGACCTTTGGATTTTATTAGACCATAGTGTGTTCTTTGAATTGGACCATATCCTTAAGGTCTGTTGAGGTCGCTTGAATTTTGTGGTCATCCAACTTTTAGTCCATTCCTTATAATGAACAAACCACCCATTTGATCTCCTCTACACCATAAGACCCGAATGTGTGTTTTGTTTCTCTGCTTTAGTGGTGTGGACCCTCAAGGAGTCAAGGTAGAGGCCATAGGGTTTGAGACCTTGGATTTGGGTTCTCACATCATCATCTCCTTAATTGGACGACATAGTCATGCTTTGATGAAGATGGTGTGTCAGTGATACCTCTTTGTCTCCTCCATTTCAACCCAATCTTATATTGCGAAAGTGGTCGAAGAAATGAGAATGTGCAAATTGAAGAGATGATCCAAGGGTATCATCCTATGCGATGCTCTTGGTCCGGTATCTTCTTGTTCATAACCCTTGATTGAGTTAAGTGACCCTTTGTTGTAAGAAGAGGTTAGTGGCTAATCTCTCCCCACAGACGGCGCCAAACTGATGAAGCCAAAATCGTTAGTTGGGTCACTCGTCCAATCGGGAGTATTAGATGATCTTATAGGACCTTCAAGATAAAAGAGAGATAGATTGAAGAGACCACCGGGTTGTACCCGGTGGGGGAGCCTCTAATACTTAAGTTAGTATCAGCCCATATATTTTGTATATAGATAGTGTTTTGTAGTAGTTTTTGACATACCTTAGCTAGTGAGACCGATTGTCCCTTTTATAGGTTACTTAGGTAGTTGTTGTACATAAATTAGGGTGATTATTACCTTGATTGTAACGTTTTTTGTCTTGATGAGAGTTTAAGACCTTTGATGGTCATTATTGAATGTGTTGAGTAGTTATCTTTGATGGTCTACTAATGATGCAAGGTCGTCCATTAATATGGACGACCTTAATGATTTTTCTGGATTCATCAACTATAATGCCCCTAAACAAAAATTCTGGCTATGCATCTAGTTAATCAGAATAAAAGCATTAGTATTTGATTGAAAAAAGTCATCCAAAAAAATTATCCAATTATTTCTTGAGGGCAGGAATTTTCTTAGGTCAATCCCAAATTTTATTTTTATTTATTTGTTCTTGTCACCATAGGGAAGTATCATATTCTCTACGTACCATATAAGTTATTTTAGTTTCAAAAGTTGTTTCTCAAAAAAAAAAAAAAAAAACGTTTCAGAAGTTTGCCTTTAGATTCTATTGACAAAAATAATACTTTTAGTCATTATATGCATGGTGGTTATTCACATTTGTAAACTTGTTCAAACAAAATTGTATTGACAAATCGTCTCTATTCCTCTCTCTAGTACTATTTCATTGTTTAATTGTATTGACAACTTGCTGACTACCATCAAAGCCCATTCAAATAACTTGTCCTCCAATTTAGTCGTGGACTAAATGTCTTGTGAGGGAATAATTTGTAAGTATTCTTAGAGCACGGAAAATGATGCTCATTACTCTCACATTTATAGTGAGATCTATTCATTAAATTCATAGTTGGGACTACCAAGAATGTAAGAGGACAGAACATCATTTCTCCGTACTCCGAGAGTATTTAAGAATTTTCCTGTAAGGTCCCCCATACTCACAAACTGCCAGTCATGGTTGGCAATGAAGACTGGGACTTATTTTGTAAATCAGTCTTTACGTTTGAGCTTTTTTGCTTGGTTGTATTTTCAAGGAATTTATGCCCATTATTGGAGATTTCGCAAATGGTTTGGTTGGAGATCTGGAAAGCTTTGGTATTTGTGAACACACAGAGTGAGCGAGCTTAGCTGTGAATTGGGATTCTAAAGATATTGGGTACATATTTTGTAATCTTCCAAAGCATAAAAACATAAGCGGAGCAATTATGCCAAACTAAAGAATGAGAATTTGAAAATATTTGAATACTTAACTATGATCAGTTATGTTAAACATTTTTGATACTTAATATTCACACCCTGTTCATAATTGTAGGGAGCTGAGAGGAAACCTGGCGATGAATTTAATGAACTAATGAAGGAATTAGCACAGATTGATTTTTTTTGATAGGTAGGTTCAAATAGTTATAAGCCAATCTCAAACAGAGTTGCAAAAACAGATAATATTCAATATTAACATAATAAAAAAACACACGAAAAACATTCTTAAGCCAAATAAACAGTACTCATAAGTTATAATCGTCAGAATCAGAATCACACGGCATTACCACATCCCTATAAGCACTGCTATGAACATCCTGACAGAAAAATGATCTCTCTGCAGGTTCACACATAAAAAAGATTTATTGCTCAACTATAACAACTAAAATTATAAGAGTAAAGGCAAAGCGAAAGGCTGTTATTATCATAAACCAAGCAGAAAATACCACTAAGTAGTAAGGATTGGAGGCATGTAGTCAGCTTTGGCACCCAGAACACGAGCCTTGGTGTCAGGGAAGAACTCAAATCCAGGCAGCTCTGTGACGTTTCCTTCACTATCAATCCTAACAGGGTAACGCAGCAAGTGTCCTGGCAGGTCATGTTCAAGTGTCTCACTTGAATACAGATCCCAATATTTGTCAGAAATCTGGTTCAACTTACTGATACACTCCTCGCTTTTAGGGTGTAAGAATGAATCATCCAGCATGCCAAGGTGCTCGTACCATAGTGACATACGGAAACCATGGATCTGGCCACGTGCTGGCTGCCTGTTAGCCAGATGATATGGTTGGTAAGCTCCCATTGCTATCTCAGAGTCCCTAGCTCCATCCATTGATCTCTGGTTGATGTTGGCAGATCCGATTATTATATATTCGTCATCAACTGCAAAAAGACATAGGTCAGTTCCAAGACTTGACACAAAATATTTACATTAAGACGAGGAATGTCATATAAGTTGATAAATTATTTTGAGATTGACTGGGTTCTGGGGTTCAAATATGCTAGCGTGTTGTATAAGTTTCAATTCTGGGTAAAAGATTAAAAAAATAAATAAAAATAAAATAAAAAAGCGAAAAACGAAAAACTAGGGTTCAAACAGTGGAGGTGGCATCTCTTACCAATCATCATCTTAGCATGAACATAGATCATGAAGCGCCGGGACTCCTGAGCTCGACTATAGTCTGAATCAGGTGGTGGTTTTTCTGATGGTTCATATTCACCCTGCTTTTTCACCTCCCGATTTCCAAGGCAGAAAAATGTCAAATAATTCCGAGGATCCTCATCAATACCCTTGGCTCTCAGAGCCTGAATAACATCTTTATACATCATATCCATTGTCCTCCTCTGCCAATCTAATATGGCCTGAACTGATCCACTCTCCGGCTTACCCTCTGGCCACATCGGGACAACAACATAGACAGTGAACCTCTCCCCTGCTTCAATCTTGCTGACAATCTTAAGTGAAAGCTCCTTTGGAATCAGATGCAAAGCACCAATATCCTCAGGCTTGATATCATCACCACTCCAGCAAAAAGAGCTTCCAAGGAAATACTGATTCTCAATATAAATGAAATCCTTTGCACGTCGAATAGCATTAATGTAAGCATCCTGAATGCTTCGGTCAATGATATTATCCTTCCCACTGACAAGCCCAGCTCTGGCTGCATCTTCAGGTGTCTCTGGGAAGCCAAAAGCAGCCCCACCATCAATGGATCTAAACAACTGCACATTCCATGTCTCACTGTCATTTGGAAACATAACTGGAGATGGAGGGATGATGATTTCGTCAAGCTCTCTATGCTGAACAAGTAAATCCTTACCACCTTGCTTTCTCCACCTCTGCTCAAAATTGAATAAGACATCCCAAGCAATTGGTCCTTCAAGCCGGGAGTGGATATCATGCCACGGTTCCCTTGGACCACCTTTTGTAATTGAAGCACCCTTAAAATTTGGCTGATGAAAATCATCGTGATGTGCAGTGTCCAATGTCCTGAAGAGTGAATGAAAGGGGGTATCATATCTCCCATCACAAAGATCAATACCCCCAACGAAACTCACAATTCTCCTCTTTTGTGACCCTCCACTAGGCATATCACTGTCCACCACCACAATCTTCTGGTGATGAGTGAACATGGTTGAAATCTCTTAAGTCCTGAAAAATGCTTCCACCATCATCGGGATTTCGGGGACACAAGACACAGTGCACATCAGTATTCTGGAAGAAATGTTCAGTTTCTTCATCGTGGGTGCCCATATACCCATCCTCTTTCAGAAACCCAACAGAAGTCCTGTCATCCCAAACAAGCATAAGAACCCTAACACCTTCACTTGCCTTTTTCTTAAGCAGATCACCAAGGGTGATGTCTCCTCCAGACTTTGGCCTCCTTGAGTCCCTCACCAAGGAAATTTCTGTATAGACAGACCATCCAGTAATGTAGATCAAGTGCTTTGCATTAGTGATTGCATCAAAAATGTCTTCCCAACATCTGTGGGGCTCATAATATGTGCCTCCAGCAAGAGGGATTTTAGGAACAAATTTGTCTGGGACATGAGCATCTTGGTACAGAGAAATCCTACATCCTTGTCTCTGTGAGAAGAACGTGTATGGCACTCCAGGAAATTTAAGACTTCTAATACCCCGAGCCCAATTACGGTCTTTTGCAACATCAAAATATTGTAGCTTCACATGGATCTTCGAACCTACAGGATTTTTCTCTTTATCCAAGATATCAACCCATCTATCCACTTTCTCCCCATTTAACAGTTCTTCAATAGGTACATATGCTCTTCCAATTAAGGTTGCCCCAATAGGATTATCGTCCTTGACAGTGAAAATAACATTTGAAGCCAAATGAGCACAGTAGATATGAAAAGACTCGTACCACCTGGGATTGTTAGGCTCATTTTCTAGTATCCTGGTCTTCCCAACTCTCGCCTTTTCTAGATCAATAGTTGCGTAGACTTTAGGAACTCCTTCACCAATACCAACTGTCTCTTCAATGTTTTCCAGAATCTACAAAATATAAATTCAACAGTAAGATTTTGGAAAAGAAGAAGAAAAGGAAAAGCAAATGTATTGCTTGAAAACCTACACTCCAACAACAAGCATTATATTATCTGAGTAACTAAAAATAATTAGAGAGTGGAAATTATAAAAATGATCACATACTTTGTAGCGTATAAAATGAACAAGGGAAGGATTATTTATACGGTGAAGATGATGCTAACAATCAACCAAAAATACATTGATAAATGAAAGAACAAATAAAAAAGGACCACACACAATCTTTAACAAATCTTGCTGCCATAAGAATACTCAAAAAGAAAATGGGGGAGACAGCAGCCCATGATTTAAAGCACTGCACTGGTCACTGCTATTTGTGATCTGGATAAAGCTTAGTCTCATAAAAATAAGTAATGAAGTAGTTTAGTAAGACAAGAAACACCAAAATCAGTTTCTTATTCTTAAATGTTAAAACAATTATATGGTTTTCATCTAGCATTAAGCTCTCGCCTTGTTGGTATTATGACCAAGAAGTAACATACTTTCGAGATAACCTCAAGGGGGTCGTCCTAGTGATTCCCGAGCCCTCATTACATCCATTAGGTCTTAGGTTCAAAACTCCTAAACAACATCTTTGGACCAGCCCAAAGGATTATTTCTAGAGTTTCAACACCCACCTTACCCCCCACCAACCCCCCCCCCCCCAAAAAAAAAAAAAAAAAATCCTACTTTCAAGATAGACATGTATGCGATATGAGATAGTTCCAAACAGGGACTAAGCCAAAACTTAGAGTTAGGGAGGGCGGCTTTGCTGTTGGTTGTATGTAGTGATTTCGGCCTTTTACTTTGTTACTACTTAGTTGTTTAACTGCTAGTTATTTAAAATTTTTTAAAGGGTCAAATTGTTTGTTTTTAGTAAAATTTGTTGACTAGGCTTTATTTATTTATTTATTTTAGTTTATTGTTGATAATTTTTGTTGTTGTACTAATTTCTTTGGGCTTGTATGTTTCTTTTTTAGATTTTAGACTTATAAACATTTTTTAATGGTCTTTAAAATGTGGAAAATGTTTGAACTACAAACTTTTTTACAAATTGCTGATAATGTAAGTGATGAGACCAAATGCGAACTAATAAGAATTTGCTACCTTAAACATTTGTAAAAATGTTATAGAAAAATTTGTGACTATAACAAAACTCTTAAAAGAATCAATAATATTTTTAAGTAATCAAAAGTGTAATTTTCTAAAACAAAATTACTAAAATTAGTACCCATATATATAATAATATTTTAAAAAAAAATTGGGGGGGCCATTGCCCTCCAAGTCCAACCATGGCTCCGTCCACGGTTCCAAAACTGTTTTAAGATTACAAAATTACCCATCCGCTAAGCAATAAGTGAGAGAGCAAATAGAGCTTCTTCACAACATTGCTAAGTAAGTTATTACAAACGCATGATTGTGAAACCATGATCATAAGGATCTGAAATGAAGAATTGAAAGTTCAACTATTTCCTAGAAAAATAACAAAAAAATATAGTTATTAACCATATTTCTTAATATTATTTTAATTTTTCAATATCTTTAATTACTTTGATCACTAAAAAAAGGCTATCCACATAAAATAACAACCACCCCACCAACATAATAAACAAGATAATTAATATAATATTTGAATTACCTTTTTATAATTGGTTATACATTCATCTATAAGTTACATGTTTGAAAATGCTACGTAATAGTTTGTATAAAAAAAATTTAAATATATACCAACTTCATTACACACACTTCGCGTGTACGATGAAGCTTTTTTTGTGTTTTGTGGTCCTATTTTATAGCAAAAAAAAAAAAAAAAACCTATCTTTATTTTTTATATATAATTTTTATTTTGAAAATCTAATTTATCTATACTACTATTTAAGGTGCTTTCCCTATTTGGACTAGATTTTTTTTTGTTCCAAAATACCCCTACACCCTTAGGTTTAAGTAGAGACAAAACTAAATGATAGTACGGTAAAAATACATTTCTAACTTGCACTACAACATTGCTTACAAAATAGGAACACTCTTCCATTAACCCACTTTTTCAAAGTAACTATATGTTTATTGTTTTTTTTTTTGAAAAAAAAAAAAACTAATAGTTATAAAAAAGATGTAGTAATTTCAAATTATAATAGATTTAAATTATTAACTAAAAAAAATTATTACTTTTTTTTTTTTTTTTGTGTGAAAGTAAACTTCTCCTATTTGAATTCTAATAACACATTTGCGTACTCCAATTCCTCCCTAACCGCAACTACCAAAATTTTTGAATTAAAACCAATCATGGAAATTTAAACGCCCCCACTTCTTATTATCCAGTTATGAGTTATCCGTCCTCTCCTTTTTCTTCAGTTTTCAATTTTTTGACTTGCAACCTGAGTGTTTCCAAATAGTTTCCACGAACTAAACCTTACGAAGATCCATGAACCTGTCACCATCTCTTTTTGTAGCGGCTGAAGAATTTCTATTGTGTGAAATGATAGATCATTTTGGCTTCTCTGCTGTGTGAAATCAATGTGTTTTTTGTTTGGAGCTGAATGAGTTTAGCTTGACTGGGGTGCTTGGTGCACTGTTTGATGCCAGAGAAGGAGAACAAGTTCATGGGATTGGTATTAAGATGGGTTTGTTGTGTTGCCGTTCGCTACATTTGAATAATGCAATTATGAAAATATACTGTCAATGTAGTTCAACGTGTTCTTAGTTTGGAATTTTGGCTCAAATAGTTTTGATTGGTAGGAATTATTGTATTTGGTAGGTGATTAGCTTTTGGGGTTTTATTGTTAAATTAAATGAATTTATGGTGATTACCTTAGTTTTAATTTGGATTTTTGATGCCAAGCTCCATGTTGGTGAAAATGAAACGAAAGACTTCCAAGTATTTGAGGTCTATGAGAGAAATAGAGGATAGACGTGATTTTAAAGAAAAAATTAAGGCTTGCCTCAATTGGTTTCTTCTGTAAATTTTAATGATAGAATTCTAAACCGCAAGAAGTATGTGAATCTGTTACAATGATTATAGTTGTGAATAAAATATGTCATCAAAGGTTGTAATAGTTTTCAGTATGAAATTTGACATCTAACTTCTACTTGAAATTTCACTTTTTGTCTATTTTTATTGGGTTTTTTTTTTATGGACTATTTTTTATGTTTATACAATCATATTCGATCAATTTTTGTTTAATTATCCTATTGTTTTAGCAGATTTTATGTTACATCAACCCTTAATAGGATTATAGGACCAACAATTCTTTTGGCTTAGTAATCGATAAATCCACTAGGAATTTCCTCATGTGAACTTCCGGGTTCGTTTAGTTGGAGGGGTAAAAAAGTGAGAGAATAAAAAATAGTGGAATGATGGAAAAGTGGGAGGATAGAAAAGTTTTTAATTTTTCAAGATTTCTTTCTATCGTGAAGGCTCAGCCGTTATCAAGCTTTCTTTCAAAGAGGACAAATCCTGTGATAGACCAAGCATTGTAGGTGAAAATAATAATAATAAAGTAGTTAGAAAATTAAGCATTTAGTAAATTATAATCTACTATTTTCAAGTCACATCACTGTTTGCAATTCACTTTGACAATCTCAAGCTTCTCAAAAAATTTACAAAATCTCAAATCATTCTTATGGAAGCTTAATTTAAAGGTTTAAAGAATGATAGACGCGATTCTAAAGAGAAATCGTTGAACATTGTAGGTGTTGTGTTGAAATAATTCAATTTCCTTTAAGTAGATAGTAAATTAAGCACCAAACAAGATTCTAAACCACCAAGTGTGAAAGACACTAGTAATTATCAAGTTATCTTTAGGATTATATTTGTATTTTGTGTTTAGAACTTAGAAAATTTAAAAAGTTACAATGTTTCGTGAAAGACACTAGTAATTATCAAGTTATCTTTAGGATTATATTTGTATTTTGTGGTTAGAACTTAGAAAATTTAAAAAGTTACAACATTTCGTGTTTAATTGTTGCTTTTGTTCATTGATGGCATTATACAAAGGTATGAAAAATTGTCTAAACATTAATGAAAAAAACTAAACTTAGTTGCTCTTGCTTCCGATTGGTCCATTAGGTCATTACATTTTCACTTGATTTTTGTAGTAAATCTGAGTGTTTGAAAGATACTGCTTTACATATCTGATTTGCTCACTATATTTGGTTGGAAATCGACCCAAACTTTTACTTTTATGTTTTCCAATGTGCATTACGGCGAAATATAGATAATATCATTCCAATTGATATTTATATTTAACAAAAATTAACTTACTTAGATGAATGATTTATTGGTTATAAATAACTAGCCTCTAAGCACGCTCGTGCTCAGAGGCTAGTAAATAGATAAAACAATTTGAAAATTAACAGGAGAGTAACCCTCTTTTTTAAGCAATGTTTTAGTGAGAATTAGAGTTATATTTTTACCAAATTGTCCTTAGTTTTGTTTCTACTTAAACATAGATATGTAAGGACATTTTTGAATAAAAAAAATGAGGATCCCAAACAAGAGAGACCCCTTAAATAGTAGTATAAATAAATTACACGTGGAGCTATTTTTACTGAGGAAAGAAAAACGCTTTTTGAAAAGATAAATTTGCAACTTATAAGACAAAAATATCCTTCATCATCTTTTAACCTTCTTAATTTTCTCTCTCTACTCTCCACTACATATGTAGCTACTCTCTTCTCTTTCTTTTTTCTTCTTCTTGTCTCACTCCTTCTCTCTCAGTCTTTCTCGTGCTTCAATCCAAGAAACAAAAGCACCACCACCACCACCACAACCACCATATTTGTAACCCTCCATAACCAGATCCATCTCACTCCCTCTCTCTGCTATCTCGGATTCTCTCTCTCGTCTCAGCCATGGTTTAACCCTTGAGCTCCACCACCGTTTTTGGTAGTGGTGCTCAACTGTGCCACCACCACCACTGGTAACCGTTGGCCTCCCCTTTCTCTCTATGCCTTTATTTCTACTTTCCTTCCTCTGTTTTTGGTTGTAGCTAGGTTGCTTTGGTGAGTGGGTTCAATTTGGGATGTGAAAAATCTTTAACAATTTGGCTTGGGTTTGAAATTTGGGGCATTTGAATGATGTTTTGTAGATCAGGGAAAAAAAAAAGAGTACAAAACCAAGTTGAAAATGTTGCTAAATGAAAAGAAGAGAGAAGAACTTTAAAAAGGTATTTCGGTCATGTGGTAAAATATACGATTTTTTACACTCTACTGACACTTCAACTGCTTTACCAAGTTTTTTTCTACCTTCTTCGGTCAAAAAACTGCTTTACCAAGTTTTTTTCTACTCCCGAAAAGCAACAATATTTTATTAATAAAAAAATCAATTTTAACGGTAACAAAAGCCATAACGGAATCAGCTGGAAAATCACTCCTCGTAATTAACAAAACATTTGTTTTTTGTTTTTGAGAAGTAACAAATCATTTGTTATTGGATCAACAACCCATTAGGCTAATTTCAAAACAGACAAACACAAAATTTTTTTCCCAACAAACATTTCTATATACTTGATTTTTCATATGTTTTAACTATAAAAACCAAATGGGTATCCAAATATAAAGACAAAAAACCATGATCCATGCTTTAAAAAGCAGAGATCAAGTATTGGGTCAGATCCAAATTTATTGAATTATAAAAAAGGGAAAGAGAAAAAGGGTGACGGAAGAACCTTGCAGAAGATATTAGGGCCACCACCACTGTGGAGCTTGTCGACCTCATAGATAGTAACGTGAAGTGTACCATGCAGCAGAATATGCGCCATTTCTCTGCACCCATTAACCAGAATTATTATAAAGAAGAAGAAAAAGAAATATCAATCAAAACAGAGTAATCAGAAACATACAAAGAAGAAGAAGAAGAAGTTGATCGGATGGTATTTATACTATACAACAGCACACTGAAAGTGAAGGTGAAACAGAGAGAAACAGAGAGAATAAGTGAAATAGAATATTGAAAAGCAGGCAATCAGGAGTACTATATTTAAAAGAGAGAATATGATTTGGATATATGGGGACAGTATGGGGAAAAATGAAAAAGGTTCTCTCTCTTTTTCTTTTTCTTTTTTACTATTTATCTGATTTTGCACTTTTCAATATTTTCATTTGTGAAGCAATAAATCTTTTTTTTTTTTTTTGCTATCATTTTTTTTTTTGTTATAAAAAAAAATCATTTTTTTTATTTATAAATTTTCCTATTCTATGCACATATATATTAGTATTGTTAACTAGAAAACTTCAATCCACACTTATTATAAAAAAACAAAAATTATCTCTTAATACATCAACAATACTATAAATACAATCAATTTTATTCCTTTTTTTTACAATTTATTGTGATAGCAACATTGATTCTCAAGAAAAAAATTGGTGATAGCAAAATTACTTATTTCAGGGAAAAAAATTACTTTGACATTTGTTGGGTTAATTTCAATTAACTCAACAAATGAGTTGAAAAACTATATTATTTTCCTATATTTGGTAGCAACCTTAAATGGGTTGAAAAACAATTTTTTAACTTCCCTTATTCAACTTACTATGAGATAGAGTTGTTTTCCAAAAAAAAAAAATCAGTGGAAAACAATATCTAAAAATAAGTCATACTTTTTATATTGATCAAATATAGTTTTCCATTAACTATATATATATATATATATATATATATATTATGCTATCAAACACTGAAAAATAAGGAAAAATATTTTTATACAAGATTTTCCATTGAAACAAACAGTACATAAATTCAATTTTGTTTAGCAGCGGTAGTTGTGAGTAATTTGCTAATTTTCAATATTTAAGGGGGTACATTGCTTGATTTTAAAGTTTAGGGGGGATTGAATTGAAGTGTTCCCTAATTAATTAAGGATAAAGATTAGCTACAAAATTGATTGTAGCCTAAGACTAACAGTCTTACTCAATATATTTAAGGGGGTACATTGCTTGATTTTAAAGTTTAGGGGGGATTGAATTGAAGTGTTCCCTAATTAATTAAGGATAAAGATTAGCTACAAAATTGATTGTAGCCTAAGACTACAGTCTTCCTCAATATATTTTTATTGAAAGTGAATTTTGTCAAATCAACCCTTAGATTACATCTTATATTCTCCATACTTGCAAAATTTCTAGAAAATTAAAAATCAATAGCTATGTCATCAATAAATTGATTAAATTGAAAATTTTTGTAGTTTAAAATTATGTATAAAATATAAGTTTATAGTTTATATAGTAAATAATATTCAATTGACACAAAATTTGAAATGTGCATTAAGAGTGTAAAGAACATGCAATTCAACGGTTATATTTTCAAAATATGTAGTATTGTTTATTTTATTGAGTAATGTTTTATCCTTAGGCTGCTACAATTAATTTTGTACTTAAACTTTGTCTATTAATTAATAGAAATACTTTTTTTAATTTGTTCACTATCCATAATTAAACTCCTATTAAACCCTTCATATAGAGTAAAATGCCAATTTTTTCAATCAGGATCAAATGCTCAATTTATTTATTTATTTTTTAACACAAATACAACATGAAGCATAATCTCTTAATTTGAAGAAGGGGAATAATTAAAATATATATGATTCATCATCTTAATTCTTGAAAAAAAATAATTATAAACAGAGGCGGCTTGGCATTTGGTGGCCTAAAGCAAAAATTGATTATCTTGTTTTACATACAAAATTGCTACTAATTAATATGAACTACATTGAATTTTTCTTTTTTTAGAAATTTTATAGACACAAAAAACTTGATAAAACTTTTACACTTGTTAATGTGGTAGATTGATAATGGTAAGTAAAAAAGTGGTGTTAGTGGTAAACCTAAATAAGAACTAGTAAAAATTTGTTAACTCAACTCTTATTATTATTATTATTATTTTAGAAGTACAAAATTCACAATATTTTTCACAACAAATCCTAGATTTTCACAAATACAACATGAAGCATAATATCTTAATTTGAAGAAGGGGAATAATTAAAATATATATGATTCATCATCTTAATTCTTGAAAAAAAATAATTATAAACAGAGGCGACTTGGCATTTGGTGGCCTAAGGCAAAAATTGATTATCTTGTTTTATGTACAAAATTGCTACTAATTAATATGAACTACATTGAATTTTTCTTTTTTTAGAAATTTTTTAGACACAAAAAACTTGATAAAACTTTTACCACTTGTTAATGTGGTAGATTGATAATGGTAAGCAAAAGAGTGGTGTTAGTGGTAAACCTAAATAAGAACTAGTAAAAGTTTGCTAACTCAACTCTTATTATTATTATTTTTTTTAGAAGTACAAAATTCACAATATTTTTCACAACAAATCCTAGATTTTAAATTGTTTCTTGTTTTCTATTTGAAAACACTACTATAATTATTTTTTTAGCATTTGTTGTTAAAATATTGTGGACGTAGCATTTTTCTTTATTTTTGTTTGTATTTCATTTGGTAAAAAAATATTATTTTATTTATTGATTATAAATAACTCTATTGGTTAAAATTTGGGGGCATTTTTTTTTACTTGGGCCCTTAGGCGACCACATTTATTTCTTCTACCATTCAGCCGACACTAATTATAAATAATAATAAATAAAAAGTACTCCCTCCGTCCCACTTTGTTTGTCCTGTTTGAAAAGTCAAATATTTTAAGGGAACATCATTTATTGTTTTGTCTGTCTTATAAAAATATATAAGTTTACAAAACTACCCTTAAATAAATTTATCAGTTTTTTAAAAAAAAAAGTTATTCTTAATGAGGTTTAGGGGTATAATAGGAATATTAGTAAACTAATAACTTTTATTTTTAGAAACAGGATAATATTTTGGGACATCCCAAAATGGAATAGAGGACAAACAAAGTGGGACGGAGAGAGTATGACAACAATCCTTAAAATCGTATTTCATGTAATACTAAGATATATAATTTATAAAACATTCTTAATTCATAGCTTAATTACTCTAGGAAATCCCACTAATTAAAAAAATCTAATAAACCATGTCTCCTAAAAAACCCAAACGCCTCTACAACTCAATCATGCATATCTTCACAACATCTATGGCCTTTTCTAATCTGAGTTTGCCTCATTCGAAATTGTCAACAACATCTATGGCCTCTTCTAATCTGAGTCCCACAACTCTAGCTCTTTATCCCCTTCCAAAACATGACCTAGACCTATGATTTGATCCTCCCTTAAGTATTGGGTACACTTCAATCTCCATTAATCTTTAAAATCAAGCAAATATTCCTCTTCAATATTTGAAGTTAGCAAATCATCCAATATTTTTTTTTTTTTAATTTAATGGAATTTAGTAACGACAAAGGAGTAATTTGCTTATTTCCAAAAGTTTAAGGGGAAATTGATCACTATAAAGTTTAGGGGTTGATTGAAGTGGACCCAATATTAAGGGGGGAAAGTACAATTAACCCATTTTTATTATGCAATAATCACAACCCACCTTAGCAGTTTTGAAAAAAAAAATTATGAATTTTTTTTTCTAATTAGATTTATTGTAAATTTATACAATTAAGATTAAAATAATAGAGAATATATATATATATATATATATGTATAATTTTAATAAATTACCATCACTCAATTTCCTATCCATGTTTTACCCAACCACTTTCCAATTTTTATTTTTCTTTCCTCCACTTTCAGTATCACTTTATCTTCAATTTATCTATTCACATTACTTTTATTTTTAAAAAAATTATATAGATAGGGTAGGTTATAATATATATATATATATATATATTATAATTCGATAATTGGGGGAAAAGAAGTTTTGAATCATAGAAATTTTTATTAAAAATATCACAAAATGTTAGTTGAATTATATAACTATAGTTTTCAAAAAGTTTTAAATGGTTGAAAACGAAATCCACACATGGTGTGTGTGGTCCTCATAAAGTATTTTAAAAGTTCTTTTCTTTTTCTCTCCTTTATAATTTGGTTGCTTTCTTCTTTGTCATGTTTTCTTTCTTTTTTTTCTTTGGATCATTGTCAAGTTTTCTTCTTGATTGGACAATAATTATGGAACAAAGGAGAGAAAAGAATTGAAAAAAAAAAAAAGGTTTAAAATGCCAACAAGATCATAATTAAAAAAATATGGCAACATTGAATTAATTGTAAAGTTAGATATATTAGTATATTACCATCAAAAAGCACCTTACCACCCTCCCCACCCCCCCCAACACCCCAACACACACAAAGAATTGCTGTATATTTTACATTATCATCAAATGATTCTGTTTTTCCCTCTTTTCATGAATTGGTCACAAAAGATTAAAGAAGAATTTTAGCCTTGCAGTCACAGTTTTTTTTTTTTTTTTTTTTTTTTTACACAATTACCTTTTTAAAGAAGAATAAACAAAATTATTTTGATTAGCGTGAATACTATCAAATTATAAGAATCGACAAAATTTTCAATTTTATCAAAGAAAATCTAAACATGTAATTCATTCCGTACTTTTAGCCTCATCCATTGCTACCATAATTAAAACAAGACGGTTGGTGATAAAAAGAAATTATTTATTTATTTATTTTTTTATATTCTACCAATGCATTGGATCATGAATCACCCCCACATACATCTCTAAAAGAAAAAATGGTAGAAATTTTCACCTTCTGCTGCCCACACATTATTTTCTTATTTTTCTTATCTCTTTTCGTTAAACTAATTGGTACACTGACGGGACGGCACATGTGAACGTGGCACATTCATAGCATGCCCAATCTCTTACTTTTTTCTATAATAAAATAATCGGACTTTCATTCCTTTTTTTTTTTTTTTTTAATATATATACGGATTTTATTGTTAATCTTTGTTTGAAGAGGTTGTTTCGAATAGTTTAATGTTAGATAGTTTATTTACAAACATATTTATTTTAATAAATCATACTCTAAACTTGATTAATAAACCATGACAAATAAGAACTAACATGACCAAAATAATCATTCAAAATAAGTAATCATATTTAGCGGGCGTTTGGTGGATCCATGTTCACGTTTTCAGCTTTTTTTTTTTTGTTTTTTTTTCCTCCAGCGCATGAACAGTAAAATCACATAAATTTACTATGCATGAGACAAAATACACTATTCACACACTGTTTATGCACTGTTCCGTACTATTCACGAGTCCTACAGCACTATTCACATATTTAAAATTTATTTTATTACAGTATTTTCAGTTATCAATTTTCAATTTTAGCAAAAATAAGTTGTATTCAAATGAACTATTAATGCTAGTGTAATTAAATCTTAGCTGACTTTGGATAAAATTGAACTATATTATAAATATTTTGTAATAATATCTTTTTATTATCAAAGAAAGATAACAATTAGTTTTTAGTATTAATAATATTTAAATTTCAAATTTTATTTAACTATAAAAAATTTTACTACTAATTGAACTGGCTAAAATCTATCTTCTAAATAGACTTATTGGTGTTGTAATCGATATAATTCTATCTAACCAAAAATAAAAATTCATATCCATAACTTGCCTAGCTTTTACGGTGGGTTTGGGGCCTAATTAGTTAATGGTGGGGTCCTTGGCCCTGACTCTTTAATGTGTATTGACTGATAAGCTTTTAATAGATAGGCATCTATTGATTGTCACTATCTATAATTCTTCTCCGTTGATCTTCACGCGCAGTTTACACGTAGCATCTGAAGCACAAGCTCGTATGCACGAAGTCGACGAGAGAGATGAGATGTGACAGACATACTCACCTAACAGCCATGGGTGCATACCTCTAGTTTCAACTTGTGTTGACCTTAACTCGAAAATTTGAGGTAAATTTGAGCATTGGTTTGGTCTCTACTTGAAAACAGAGTATTTATTCAACCAAAAGTGACGAAAGTAAACATAGAAGAGGGAAGAAGACGTTCAAATCTAAGTTAGAAAAACGAGCCACAAGACTTTTTGCCTAATTGGAAATACTTGGTTTAGATTACTTTTAAACTTAATAACATATGGACAGAGTTTATCACTAACCAATCAAAATTCCACTGACTATTCATTTGTACTTTTAGTCATATGGTACCTTACACTTCCTAATTTTGATAGTTTCTCAATTCATTTTTTTATACTTTTGAAAAAAAAAAAAAAATTATCTATGAAGTCAATTCCTTTAACTCACTATACGGCAATTCAAACAATTATTCATATGTACTTTTAGTCACGTGACATCTTACACTTCCTAATTTTAATCTATTTTTTATTTAATTTTATTATTTCTTTAAAAAAATTATTCCATTAAGTCAATTCCTCCAACTCATGGCAATTTAAACAATTATTTATAAATACTTTTAGTCATATGACATCTTACACTTTCTAATTATGATTTGTTATCAATTTAATTTTAGTATTTATTTAAAAATAAATAAATCATCTATGAACTTTTTTTTTAATAAGAAGATCTTAACTCTTTTAAGAAGAAGATAAAAATAATACATCATGAGCTAATGCGCACTCAACCATATTAGGATTTTTTCTATCCAACCATCAATATTTTTTGGCATATTAAACCAAAAGATGAACTGGATAATTGCCGTTTTGCTTAACATGGGATATACTCATGTATCTAAAATCCTGTAGTTTATTTCTTATACCCACAACGATAATGTCAATGGAAACTGAAGCTTCACTTATTCCATTTAATGCATCAACGAAGATCTTGGAGTCACTCTCAAACACTACATTGTGTACTCCCACAGCCCAAGCATAATAAACCCCCTCCTTGAAAGCCTTAGCTTTGGTCTCCAAAGGTTCGAGTGGTATTGGTAATTTCTTGCTTAAAGCCACCTCTTCCTATCCCGTGTGGTCCCGAATGATAACCCCAATAGTGATTTTGTACAATGACATTATTGGAGGTGTCCATAGCACTGTGTCGCTTATTATAGGCTGAGCCAGCTTGAAGTTAGCCATTTGAAATTCCTTCATTAAGTACATTGCCCTTTGTAAAATCACAACATTTTGCTATCTCGCTTTGCCTTATCTCACTGCATTCCTATTGAACCACATACACCATGCCACCATGATGACCAGCCCTAATATCTCATCATCCATATGTTGCCCGAACTTTAAATGCCAAAGAAATTCTCTGAATTTATGATAATCACCACCTTAACTATCAAATGAAATGCCATATAGACATCAAACTTTGCAAGCTTTAGTACATTCCCAAGAATAATGCCCATTGCTCTTTGCTTCCTCTTTGCATGCTTCATAGGTTAGGTTGTCGAGAATTTTCCTTTGGCACATGTTACTTTTCATTCACAGTACGTATTTTTCTCGCACACTATTCAAAAGATTTAACCTTATTAGGTACATTAAGCCTCCATATTGTCTTCCAAAAATGTTTGCTATTTCGATTACTAGAAGCCTCACCTGGGTTACTGCTATTGGCCAATAACAATGTTACTTTGTATGCACTCCAGACCGTAAAATTCCCTTTTTGTGTAATCGAGAACTTAAGGGAATGCCCATGATAGTTATTGCATCATCTGGGGAGAAGAATTTTCATGCCATGTTTGACCTCCACTCCCAAGTATGTGAATCTATAAGTAAAGAAACTTTTGCATCAGGTAGACTGGCAGAGGGTTAGTGTAGCCACTCATCTTTCTATATTTCAATTGATTGTCCATTGCCCACCTGCCAACGATGACCTTGTTGAACAACATCCTGTGCAGCCAATATACTCCTCCATGCGTAGAATGGGTAATTCCCCAGCTTAATTAGTTGAAAGAAAATCCCCATTGGGGAAATATCTAGCCTAAAATACCTTGTGGACTAGGGAATTCATACACATTTGTAGTTGCCATCCTTGTTAGCTAACGAAGCAAGATTGAAAGCTTTAAGGTCACTAAAGCCCAAACCAACCTCCTTCTTAATTGTGTCTAATATGTCATTTTCATTAGTTAGCTTCTATCAAACTTTCAAAACAATATTTTTTTTTTTTATATTATTAATTGTCATTTTTATCCTTACTTCTTCTTCTTCTTCTTCCTTCTTTTTTTTTTTTTTTTTTTTTTCCTACTTTGGCCACTTTTCTTCGATGCCTTGGCCATTCCTCTTTTCTCTCTTTCTCCATGGCCAATCCCAAACACTATCGTAAAATCATCACCACAATCTAAAAATTGCGAAAATAGCCATCTAATGAATAGTGTAATTGTGTCTAAGATGGGTGTATGTATCGAACCTAATAAGCCCAACTAGTCAACGATAATAGTGTAATATATAATTAAGTCTTATTTTTAACTAATCAATGAAAGCAATTTCACTAGTTTTATTTAAAAATTAATATATGATTGTTTGAAATAATTAATTTTTGGCTAAGTTACATATCACACTCTAACTTAGTCTAAAATTCAATTCAATTCTCTAATTTCATTTTAGTTCAGTTTAGTAATCTAACTTTCAATTTTGTTCAATTAATTTTGCCAAAATTGAGCCATTAAGGACCACCAAAACAATAGTAATTTTGTATTGAATAAAGTTGGAAGTTAGTGCACAATTTTAATGGAGATTAATTTAAGAACTAAATTGAACAAAATTTAAAATTAAATGATTGAAATAAACAAAAATAAAATTAGGTGACCGATTTAAGTTTTAATCAAAGTTAGAATTTAACCTTAACTTTTTAAGATATCAATCAATATTATTCTACAAGAAGTCATAATATAGAATCTCATTTATGTCAAAGGAGAAGGCTTTAAGGCAGGGGAGGAATACTTTTTGTCAAACAAAGTTTCTTTCCAAATTAGTTTGGAGAAAAACTTTTCAAACTTCTCATATATTTCTTTTTGTGGTGTGCATTTTGAAATTATAACAATTAAATTTCATGTTCCTTATGTTCTTAATGTGCATATCAAATTTCATTCAAATCGGATGTTATTTATTATTCAATTAATAAAATTATTTCTTATGCACAATTTTAGATAACAAAAATTTAAAATTTTAACATTTTTTGATGACATAATAATTGATCTTCGATTTTCTTGAAATTTTGTAATTATGAAGGATATAATAATAACATACAATTCAATTGTTAGATTTTCAAAATTCACACTCAATATAAATATATATGGGCATTTGCTACAAAAGGAGGGCTCACTGAACCAAGGGATGTGAGAATCATATATTTAAGTTTTTCTGGTTGTCACTTGTCACTCTTGAAGTTTCCAAATTTAATATCATTATCAATTAAAAATAAACTACTACCAAAAAAAGAAGAAACATAAATGAAATAAGATTATTGTTTTGTTTGTTTGTTTGTTTTTTTTTTTTTTTTTTTTTTTTTTTTTTTTTTTTTTTTTTTTTTTTTTATATATTTATATTTTTTATACAATATATAAATTTTACTCTAACCTAATTTAAGTGTATATATGTGTGAAACTCCATCCTAAATACTTAAACCCCGAATTTTTCTCCCCACACCTTACAAGTACTTATACTTGTGAAGTGACCATCTCACTAGGATGCGCGATGATTTTATTAATAATTTTGTAAATTCAAAAGTTCACGCTAATTGTTGAACTTGCTATCATCATTTCAAATTGTTCTTTGGCACATTTGGAGTTGCACCTCGATAATAATTTGGGAAATTACATCTAAGGATCCATAACTAATTCTCAAATTTTTAATTTTATCAATTAAAGTTTCAAAATAAAGAAATTGTTTCAATTTTGAAGCTTCTGTTTATCTCTATTATTCATTTACGTTATTATGGGTAGTGATGAGTAGAATAAAAGGAATAATTGTTTGATAAAACTTTGTGTTTCAACGAGGTAATCATTTTTAATTTTCTAACAATCAATTTCTCATTCTAAGGATTTCTCTCTCTATCCTCTTTGTTCATAGGCTAACAAAAATTGATATGAACATTATCTTTAATCTTTCTTGAACAAAATTTTCCAAAAAGAAAAAGAAAGTAGGTAAGAATTAATTGAGAGATCACACATCTTGAGCACCACATGGAATTGAGATAAAGATTGAAGGTTTTCTTAGAATATTATCTACTTCTTATTTTTTATTTTCACTATGTCAAAGTATGCTTTCTATTCTTTATTCTAGAATTTAAAGTTGTATATTATTTTTCATGAATGAAGTGGATCCAACACCATGTAATATAAAAAACACATGCCATCAAAGAATAAAAATCTTCTATCTCAAGATGTCTTTCCTTCCTCCCTCTTCTCTTTAACGTAACAAAAGTTTAAAATAAAAATTAAATAAATGACACATAACATAATTGTAATTAGTGAAATATAAGACAAAGCAGAAAAAATAAAAGAGCCAATTACTTCCTATTTGTTTCTTTCTTCCTTCATTTTATTTTTGGGTAGTATGCACCATCTTTGTAGAATCTTTCTCACCTCCATCCTCAAACGACCAATCAAATCAACCAAATATAGATCAAATTTCTTTGTAAAACTTTTAGTGTTTTGGTTTATATTTCATCAAGTGAAAAAATGCTTGTGTATTACATTTTACAAACATTATATCTATCTTCAATTTATAATCATAAAAAACAATAGAATGGAAATAACCTTTTAAAAAAAAAAATTCACCTTTAAATTTTCCTTTTTGTTGACAATAATCGAAGCATGTCTGCTCTTTTCTTTCTAACTCATAGTTGTTTCAATTTTCATTTTTAGTATTTGACTTTTTTTTTTTTTTTTTTTTTTTTAAGATGGAAGTATTTGACTTGTAGTTGTGGAAAGACTCATCACAAATGGGTGGCGACATAATGATCCAAAGGTTGACACAAAAAGATGATCAGTTACATCATGGCCGTGAATGTGTCATAAAGATAGGATAAGGATCGGCCCACGACTTAAATCGTATCATATGTAAAACGTGAGACAGTCATTAGTCATTACATCATTAATCATTACATTCGCCGTGTCCTACCACAATAGCGCGTTACCTCAATAAAAATGCACTCATATATATATATATATATATATATAATCATAAATATTTTGAGTAATGCTATTTGAAAAATAATATGGTATAATATTTTTATAATAAATTTTAAGTGACAATTTATTATTATTTTTTTGGATAAAAATGGGATCATAATTTTTCACAAAGCATGTTGTTGGATGATAGAGTAAATATAAAAGAGAAGATTCAAAATTAAATATAAAAACTTAAAACTTAGAATAAAAAATTTACAAGTTAAAATAAAAACAATTAAAAATTTTAAAGAGTTAAAAGTGTAATTTAATCTTATAAAAAATTTTGTATGACTAGATTTTATTAATAAAAGAATAATAATTAGAGGAAAACACCTTATGAGGTTCTCTTATTGTACTCTTCCACCATAATGGAAAACTATTTTATGAGATTAGTTTTGTCTTATGAGATATCTCTAGCATATGAACCCTTTGAAAGTTTGGCAAAACTTAAGGAGTAAACTAAGTTTTTTAATTAAAATTTAGCAATATGGCTAATTAACTAACTCAGAAAATAGTATTAACCTATCTCTCTATGTGAGAATTTTTACTTCTTTTTTTTTTGAAGAAATTACAACATTAAAGTTAGGTCTTTTTAGTAGCAAATTTTGGGTGAGAAAAACTCTATTGAGGGAGCCGTCGATCTTGTTGTAGTATTTCATAGCCTTCAAATGGCTTATTAAGTGTCTGTTTGGGAATCTTTTGTTGAAAGTATTGTAAATAAAGCTAAAAAATAATTGAAATAGTACAGTGAGATCATGGATAGTACCAAAAATGCAATGTGACACATGAATAGTAGTAAAAATAAGTTGAATAGTAAAAAAAACTGATTTTTTAAGCTAATATAAAACACACACTAAAGGAAAAGTGCACCTCTACCATGGTAATCTCTTATTAAAAATGAGTTAAGTGACAAGATATAAAAAGAGAAAAATGCAATAGTTTTTATTTTTTTTTATTTTTATTTTACCTTCTGTGACAATAATTTTCCCCTCCAAATTAAAAAATGACTATAATTTTCTTTCGCCATAGTGTTAACAATGGCACCTATAAGGGTCAGATTGCTTTGTCTTTCAATTATTTGTTATTTTAATTGGACTTAAAACATAGTATGGCTCCCCACTGCACAGGAGGCGCCAAACCTGTTTGCCCAATAAAGCCAGGTTGAAATTTTCAATGTCTCTAAACCCCAAACCACCTTGAGATTTTGGCAAGCAAAGCTTGTTCCAGCCTACCCAATGAATTTTTCTGGCCTCCCCTGTATAGCCCCACCAGAACTTTCGGATCAATGATTCAATATCCTTACAAAGGCTCTTGGGAAGCTTGAAACACCCCATAGTAAATGTTGGCATTGCTTGAAGGACAGATTTGATGAGGACTTCACGACCAGCTTGAGACAAAAGTTTTTCTTTCCACCCTTTGATTTTACTCCAAACTCTCTCCCTTATGTAACTAAAACTTTGCTTTTTTGCTCCCCCAACA
This sequence comes from Quercus lobata, assembly GCF_001633185.2. NCBI lineage: Eukaryota > Viridiplantae > Streptophyta > Magnoliopsida > Fagales > Fagaceae > Quercus > Quercus lobata. The sequence continues at coordinate 29,182,974 of NC_044908.1, read as the reverse complement.
AAGGATGGAAGGCCCAAATATTTTTCGTATTGGGAAACCGCCAAAACACCAAACAAATCAGAAATTTTGCTGCGGGTGGGCTGCTTTGTGTTTGAGCTAAAAAACAATTGAGTTTTACCCTGGTTGATCTGTTGCCCCGAAGCTTGTTCATATGTGCGAAGAATGTCCAACACCGACTAGCAATCATTGTCGTTTGCTTGACAAAATAGCAAACTGTCATCGGCGAAGAACAAATGAGACACTTTTGGCCCCTCTCTACACAAGGACACACCATGGAGATTTCCACTGCTTTCTGCTTGCTGGATCAAGGCATGAAGCCCTTCTGCACATAAAAGGAACATATAAGGTGATAAAGGGTCTCCTTGGCGGAGACCCCTACTAGGGTGGATCAATCCACGAGGTTCGCCATTCACCAAAATGGAAAAAAAAAAAACAGTTTTAATGCAGCAACTAACAAGGGAAATCCATTTGTTTTCAAAGCCCAAATGCCCCATGATTTTTTCTAGAAAATTCCACTCAACCCTGTCATAAGCTTTACTCATGTCTAATTTCAAAGCCATAAGACCCGACGTCCCCTTCCTTCTATTTTTAAGGTGGTGTAACGTTTCAAAGGCAATGAGAATGTTGTCCGAGATAAGAGGATTTGATTCTAGGTTATAGGTATGACATTATCTCTATATATTACAGCATACAGAAGTCACTTCTTTGGGTGTCTAGACTTGCCAATGTAGTGGCTCATACTTTAGCTACATGGTCTCTTTTTCTTTTTCTTTTTTTTTTTTTTTTCTTTTTTTAAGAATCAGCTACATGGTCTCTTGAGTGTAATGTTTCTGGCTCTTTTGATTTGGGTAATTGTCTCTCCTGTTTTGAGTATGTTATTAGGGTTACTTCATTTTTGTTTTTTTTTAACTTTAATTTATCTTTTATTATAAATACTTTAATCATTAATATTAAAGGGGAATGTATATCTATATCTATAGAAGGCAATTTGTCATGTACTTTTTTTTTTTTTTTTTGGAAGGGGTACCCCTAAATTTCTATATTAAGAGAGGATTTGATCCTAGGTTATAGGTATGACATTATCTCTATGTATTACAGCCTACAAGAGTCACTTCTTTGGGTGTCTAGGCTTGCCAAAGTAGCGGCTCATACTTTAGCTAAATTATTCCTCTGTATAGCTTTGCATTTTCTCTTGTTAATAAAGTCTTTTATTCATTTGTTTTTTTATTTTTATTTTTTTTATCTATTTAAAAAAAAAATATGGTTTTTCATGGCCTTTTGTTCAGTAAGAGCAATTACATCAGTAGATGCATAATTTTGCCTAAAAATGACCCACATCAAGTAGTGTGTAGTTATATAAATTTACAAGTTACCTACAATTATTACTCTCAATGCAAAACTCTTAAATATTTGGTGAGGTAGTTGAGCTCTATAGATATATGCCCTAATGCCCTGCATTAAGCCTATCAGTGCTACCATTTTTTGTTCAATCTAATGATTATATCACATAAATATTTGCATGACATGTTAAAAAGAGAAAAATAAAAGAAAGAAAGAAGGAAATACTATTATTCTTTGAATATAAGGAAATGATGTCTCATTCTTTGATCATACTATATATTCTATTCATTATGTATGAGATATCCAAAAAAACCTCATGAATCGATAGTATAGCAAATTGAACCTAAAACTTCTAAATTTACATCACATCTTAGACCAATAAATCCAATATAGCACGACCTAGATACCCCATGAGAGTTGTTGGAGTAAAAAAATTTGAACTCTCAACACCTCGATTAAAAACTTAAGGTGAAGAATGACTGTTATATTTATTTTTCTAATAATAGTAACATTGTGGTACAGTAATAAGTATGTTTTAAGAATAAATAGGGGTATGAAAGAAAATGGAAGAGAGAGTGAGAGGTCGTGAATACAGCCGTAATGAAGCAATGTCTATGGCGGAAAAGAGAGGAATCACTATCATACACACATATGCATGACTTCATCCTATTTAATAAGTATTTTCAATTACTATTAAAAATAAAAAATGATGACATGTTGAAATCGAAGGTCTCTAAAGTCATTGCACATTTGTCCTTGACCACCTAATAAGTAATAACCACCCATGTTCACAATGAAGGGCAGAGAGCCTTGTCAGATCTAGGTCAATAAATACTTCCCTCGTATTTTTATTTTTTTTTATGGGATCCCTCGTATTTTTAATCGAGGTGTTGAGAGTTCAAATTTTTTTTAATTCCAACAACTCTCATGGGGTATCTAGGTCGTGCTGTATTGGACTTATTAGTCTGAGATGTGACGTAAATTTAGAGGTTTTAAGTTCAATTTGCTACACTATTGATTCATGAGGTTTTTTGGATATCTCATACATAATGAATAAAATATATAATATGATCAAAGAATGAAACATCCTTTTCTTATATCCAAAGAATAATAGTGTTTCCTTCTTTCTTTCTTTCATTTTTCTTTTTTAACATGTCATGCAAATATTTATGTGATATAGTAATATATCTAATGATTATAGCTCAGAAAATCAAAATAGGTCCTCTTTACACTGAAACCCCCATTCTTTGTTGTTGTCCATATTAAGGTGGTCTTATTGGAGGATTGTGGTAAGAGGTACACACACTATTAGCCTCCCATGATCTAAGGGCTTGTTTGGATTGAGGGGGGGAGGGAGGGAGAGTGGAGGAGAGTAAAATAGAGTTAGTTAAAAATAAGCTAATTTTTGGCTAAATCTACTCTACTCTACTCTCCATTCTTTCCCCTCAATCCAAACAGACAATAAATGTTCATCAAACTAATTGACTAAATCTCAATTCCACCACTTTCTAAGAGTGGGGTCAACAAGTTCTTAAATTGACACTTTCAATTAACTTCAACATAGATGTTTAGAGTTCAAATATATCCTCCTCCAACAATTAAATTATAAAATAAATAATAATAAAAAGCTCTAAAACACAAACATTGCCATCTATAGCGCATTGACATTATCTCCATGGTTCATATCTTTTCAGTGTTTCCCACCTAATTCATTGGAGTTTACTCTTGCTTTTTCTCTGTCCCCACAATAATTACACGCCCATCTTATTGAGGTCATTATATTGGGAGTGTGAGGAGGTCATGGTTTATGTAGGAATGGATTGGGCTACAGTTTTGATAATGACCTCTCTGTTTGTTTGAGACAATAGTTTTTCCTCTTATCCGGATAATCATTTACCCTTTGATTCTAGACTATTAGTACAAACCCCAAATGATAAAGTGAAATATGTCAAATGACACCTTGACCCCTTCTCTAGTTCAACTTCAACCCCAAATTCCCTTTTTTTTTCCTTTTTTTCCCTATAGTTACAAATCTCTACCAATTCCAAATCCTTGTATAACGTTAGATGAATTTACTAGTTAGTACACAATTTACCTTGTTTCAAGAACCTTTTTCCTTCAAGAACAAACATTCTGAAGCTTTAAATTGATTTCGTATATGTAAAATAAAAATTCAAAATCTATTATTCTCTAATTTGGTTAAAGACTCCCACAGGACCACAGTAGTGAAATGTAGTCCAACACCAAGGAAGTGGACACGTGATCCATTTAGCTCGTTGAGGCCGACTAAGCCCATTTCCATGATTATTTATAGGTGTAATCTCGGCTAGAAACATTATTGAGCCCATGCAAGCCCACATAATTTTATTTATTTATTTCATTATTTGTGTCAAATTAACACATGTAGATGTAGGCATATACAAGCGGGTAGAACCCTGTGGACAATAAACACCAACAAGAATGAAACATTATAGGGCTGTTATTCATTAAAGGAGCATTGATTAGTGCTTAAGTGAATGCAAATTCTGATGGTTCATCACTACAACAAAAGTGGGCTATGGTGACGAAATCTAGTGAGGATAAACAATTTCGTCACCAAATGATAACATTTAGTGAGGAAAAGAAGAATTCGTCACCAAATATTATAAAAATTTTAAAATTGGTGACGAAATCAATATTTTGTCACCAAAGATGTACCAATTGGTGACGAAATCAATATTTCATCACCAAAGATGCACAAATTGGTGATGAAATATTTATTTCGTCACTATAGGTCATGAAAAAAAGGCAAACATAGGGTGACGAAATATTCATGTCACCAAAGACTTACCAAAGGTGACGAAATTCTAAATTCGTCACCTAATATTAGGATGTAGGTGTGTTTGGTGATGAATTAAATTTTGGTCACCTATTGTTTAACCAAAGACTAACTGGAGGGTGACAAAATTCCAAATTTATCATCCAATATTAAGACGGAGGTGTTTTTGGTGAAGAAATAAGTGTTCATCACCTATTAAGGATGGTCATGGGCAAGGTATACCCATATATACCCAACCCAATTAATTTATCCATGGATATCTGATTACCTTACCCAATTAGTATTCATACCCAATTGTTACCCGGTCTGTTTATCCATAGATATCCATACTCTACCCAAAGCCAATTTTTATAAAATCACCAAATATTTTCAAAAACCACTAAAATGACCAATATATCTTCAAAATATCTAAAATAAGAAAAATACTCATGAAACCTTTAAAATGACCAAAATACTCCTACAATCTCTAAAATCACCAATTATGCTAAAAAAAAAACCACTAAATTGACCAAAATATCCCAAAATCTCTAAAATGAGCAAAATACCCATGAAATAACCTCAAAAATGACCAAAATACCCCTAAAATTACCAAATATGCTCAAAAACCACTAAAAATTACCAAAATATCCCCTAAACCTAATAAATGACCAAAACCCCCAAATCTTAAAAAATGACCAAAGTACACACGAAACTTAAAAAATGACCAAAATACCCCTAAAACCTAAAATTTGGTCAAAATACCCTCGAAACAAAAAAAAAAAAAATACCAAAATACCTCCAAAAAAAAAAACTGACCGAAATAGCCTTGATGCTTGAAAATTACCAAAATACCCCTAATCCTAAAAAAATGACCAAAATACCCCCCCAAACCCTAAAAAATGACTAAAATACCCCTGAAACTTATAAAATAACAAAAATGGCCCTAAAACCTATATGGTGATAAAAATATAACTTAAACCTAAAAGATGATCGAAATACCCTTAAACCTAAAAATGATCGAAATACCCTTAAACCTAAAAATGATCAAAATACCCCTAAATGACCAAAATACTCATTTTCATAATTTCAGGCTATTTTGGTCATTTTTTAGGTTTAAGGGGTATTTTGATCATTTTTTAAGGTTTTGAGGGTATTTTCAGTTATTTTTTATGTTTAGGGGTGGTATTTTGTTAATGTTAATATTTCGAGGGTATTTTGGTCATTGTTAGGTTTCATGGGCATTTTGGTACTTTTTAGGTTTTGGGGAGTATTTCAGTCATTTCTTAGGTTTAGGACGTATTTTTTGTCATTTTTAAGTTTCGAGGGGTATTTCAGTCATTTTAATGGTTTCGGGGGTATTTCGGTTATTTTCTAGGTTTATGGGGTATTTTGGTATTTTTATAGTTTCCAGGGATATTTTGGTAATATTTTAAGTTTAAGGGGTATTTTGGTAATTTTATGATTTTAGAGATATTTCTGTCATTTTTTAGGATTAGGGTGCATTTCGGCAATTTTAGAGGATTTTAGGAGTACTTTGGTTATTTGCAAGTTTTAGTGGCAATTTGGTAATTTTGATTATTGGGTAATTGGGTTGGTTGGGGTTTAATCATAATAATTTGGTTGAGTTAGGTTTGGATAAGATTTAATTAGTTAAATGGATAATAATGGGTAAATTACATTGGATTGGTATGAAAATTGACATGCATGTTAAAAACATATTAAACATGTAATCCAATGGTTGGATTTTCAAAATACGAATTCAATAATAATTTATTGGATGATGTAACATTTTTTAGAGTTATATTAGGTGTAACTTGAACCAAGCCCTATGCTTTTTAATTCGATGTGAATTTTGACAAATCTACCGTTAGATTACATTATCTTTATATATTTTTCATGTTTACAAAATTTCAAAGTGATCGAAGATTAATAATCATGTCATCAATCAATTGTTTAAATTCAAGTTTTGGTAGTTTAAAATAACGCATACAAGATGAGTTTAAAGATCAAATGGTAAACTACATCCGATTGGCAGGAAAATTGGCATACATGTTAAGAACGTATAGAAAATGTAATCCAACGGATAGATTTTCAAAATATGAATTGAATAATAAGTTACTGGATAGTGTACCATTTTTTAGAGTTACTTCAGGTGTAACTTGAACCAAGTCCTATATTTATTAATTCGATGTGAATTTTGACAAATCTACCGTTAGATTACATTATCTTCACATATTTTTTATGCTTACAAAATTTCAAGGTGATCAAAGATTAATAGTTATGGTATCGATCAATTTATTTAAATTCAAGTTTTTGTAGTCTAAAATAATGCATAAAAGATGAGTTTAAAGATCAAATGGTAAACTACATCCGATTGGCATGAAAATTGATATGCATGTTAAGAACATATAGAAAATGTAATCCAATGGTTAGATTTTCAAGATATGAATTGAATAATAAGTTATTGGATGGTGTAACATTTTTTAGAGTTACGTCAGGTGTAACTTGAACTAAGCCCTATATTTCTTAATTCGATGTGAATTTTGACAAATCTACCGTTAGATTACATTATCTTTATATATTTTTTATGTGTACAAAATTTCAAGGCGATCAAAGATTAATAGTTATGTCAACAATCAATTGTCTAAATTCAAGTTTTTGTAGTCTAAAATAACGCATAAAAGATGAGTTTAAAGATCAAATGGTAAACTACATCCGATTGGCATGAAAATTGGCATCCATGTTAAAAACATATAGCAGCAGTTATATTTTCAAAATATGAATTGAATAATAAGTTATTGGGTGGTGTAACATTTTTTAGAGCTACAGCAGGTGTAACTTAAACCCAGCCCTATATTTCTTAATTTGATGTGAATTTTGACAAATTTACCATTAGATTACATTATCTTTATATATTTTTCATGCTTACAAAATTTCAAGGTGATCAAAGATTAATAGGTATGTCATCAATCAATTGTCTAAATTTAAGTTTTGGTAGTTTAAAATAACGCATACAAGATGAGTTTAAAGATTAAATGGTAAACTACATTCGATTGGCAGGAAAATTGGCATGCATGTTAAAAACATATAGAAAATGTAATCCAACGGTTAGATTTTCAAAATATGAATTGAATAATAAGTTACTAGATAGTGTAACATTTTTTAGTGTTACATCAGGTGTAACTTAAACCCAGCCCTATATTTCTTAGTTTGATGTGAATTTTGACAAATCTGCCGTTAGATTACATTATCTTCATATAATTTTCATGCTTACAAAATTTCAAAGTGATCGAAGATTAATAGTCATGTCATCAATCAATTGTTTAAATTCAAGTTTTTGTAGTTTAAAATAATGCATAAAAATAGAGTTTAAAGATCAAGCTATAAACTACATCCGATTGGCATGAAAATTGGCATGCATGTTAAGAACATATAGAAAATGTAATCCAACGGTTAGATTTTCAAAATATGAATTGAATAATAAGTTACTAGATAGTGTAACATTTTTTAGAGTTACATCAGGTGTAACTTAAACCAAGCTCTATATTTATTAATTCGATGTGAATTTTGATAAATCTATCGTTAGATTACATTATTTTCATATATTTTTTATGCTTACAAAATTTCAAGGTGATCAAAGATTAATAGTTATGTTATCAATCAATTGATTTAAATTCAAGTTTTTGTAGTCCAAAATAATGCATAAAAGATGAGTTTAAAGATCAAAGGGTAAACTACATCCGATTGACATGAAAATTGGCATGCATGTTAAGAACATATAGAAAATGTAATCCAATGGTTAGATTTTGAAGATATGAATTGAATAATAAGTTATTGGATAGTGTAACATTTTTTAGAGTTACATCAAGTGTAACTTGAACCAAGCCCTATATTTCTTAATTCGATGTGGATTTTGACAAATCTACCGTTAGATTACATTATCTTTATATATTTTTCATGCTTAAAAAATTTCAAGGTGATCAAAGATTAATAGGCATGTCATCAATCAATTGTCTAAATTTAAGTTTTTGTAGTTTAAAATAATGCATAAAAATAGAGTTTAAAGATCAAATTGTAAACTACATCCGATTGGCATGAAAATTGGCATGCATGTTAAGAACATATAGAAAATGTAATCCAACGGCTAGATTTTCAAAATATGAATTCAATAATAAGTTATTGGGTGGTGTAATATTTTTTAGAGTTACATCAGGTGTAACTTAAACCCAGCTCTATATTTCTTAATTCGATGTGAATTTTGATAAATCTATCGTTAGATTACATTATCTTCATATATTTTTTATGCTTACAAAATTTTAAGGTGATCAAAGATTAATAGGCATGTCATCAATCAATTGTCTAAATTTAAGTTTTTGTAGTTTAAAACAATGCATAAAAATAGAGTTTAAAGATCAAATTGTAAACTACATCCGATTGGCATGAAAATTGGCATGCATGTTAAGAACATATAGAAAATGTAATCCAACGACTAAATTTTCAAAATATGAATTCAATAATAAGTTATTGGGTGGTGTAATATTTTTTAGAGTTACATTAGGTGTAACTTGAACCCAGCCCTATATTTCTTAATTTGATATGAATTTTTATTGCTATAACAACTATTATTTGGGGATCATTTTGGCATCTTAATAGAAACATTCAAAAACCGATTGAGCTGTCCTGGTTTTCAGTTTTCACGGTTGATCAACCAATTCGTAGTTAATCTTGGTTTTTTACTATTTTTCGGTTTTTAGTTATAACCAAACCAGATCATTGATTGGTTCCTGGTTGAATTGGCAAGTCTAGTCTAGTTTTAAAAACTGATACGAACAAGGAGCTAAAAAAGTAACTAGTTACTAGTTTTTTGGTCCGACCGTGACGTCATAAATATTTATTTTATAATTATAAAAGGAAAAATATAATAATTTTATTACTAATAATATGTTGGTAAAAATTTGTAAAATATTTTTGAGGGTTTTCATATCTTATATTTAGAAAATAAAAATAGCAAAATTTAAAAACGGACTACCACATATTTTAGTGATACTTTCATTTAGATTTAATTATTTTTTTTCAAAATGGACCATCACATATATTGAATTGTAATCTTAAAAATAAAATGTTTATTATTTGTTTATTTGTGTATATATATATATTAATGAATTAATGTTAGAGAAAAATTAAGTACTTTTTAAATTTATTCACTTAATTAATCAAAACTACTGTTTTTTTTCCTAATCATAATTATCATAAGAAGAAAAAAAAGCCTAAATTATGTGAATATCAAAGCTAAATCATAATTATCAAGTAGTAGTTGTAATATATATATATATATATATATATATATATAATAATGTTTTTGAGATGTAGTACGTAGTACAATGTACACTCAACAAAAAAGAAAAAGAAGAAAGTAGTGTAATGTACAGTGTTGCAAGTAAAACAAAATCTCAAGGCCTAAAAGAATATCAAAGTTATGTGGCTCACATTCATTCTATATTAAAAACTAAAAAATAAAGGTGTGGCTCTCATTGAATGGTTGTGTATACAAATAGAATTAGCAGACTAGCAAAGCAGCACAAAGTTTGTAAACTAAAAGTAGAGGTTCAGTTTTTTGTTTTGAGTAGTGCACAGCACGTAGTGAATTTTTTTTTATTTCTTTTCGCGCGGTGACCAATTTCCAGGCGGGTTCTGAATTTTTAAGGTTTCTTTTTCTTTCATTATTTTTTATTGGATAAAATTTATATACAGTATTTTAGATGCTGTTACTTAAGTTCCTCTCTTAAGATTTTTCCATGTGGCTACTTAATTTTAAAAATACACTTCTATCATGAGAAAAAAGCCACGTGATAAAATCTTAAGCAAGTGATCTAAAAAATAGCATCTAAGAAACAGCATCTAAGTATTGTAGATAAGCCTTACTTTTTTTATTTTATTTTATTTTATTTGTGTAAACAAAACACTATTACTCCCTCTTTCTCCTCCCATACACAGACCCACGCCTCTCAACCTCTCCCAAAAATACTGGTAAGCTCTCTCTCTCTCACATCACTCTTCTCTCTATCTCTCTCTCTCATGTTAAACTTGGTGACTTTGTGGATTATTTTTTCTTCTTCCAGGATTAGCAGGATATTGATTTTGGGATTAGAGAGGGTGTTGATTTTAGGACATAGCTTTTGGGATTGGAGAAGGTAATGAGTCTTTCCATATTGATTTTTTGAGATATGGAACAACAATCCCTATTGATTTTATAATATTTAAACTTAGCAGCAAATTTATGTATATCATTATGGATTCTAGACATTGCTTTTATAGTTTTTTTTTCCCTTTCATGCGTGTGCATAAATGTGTCTATTAAATAAATGCAATTTTGTGACTTGATATGTTAGATTTTTAAGTTTAATTTTTGTGGGTTTTGTTAGTTTTTGTTTGGTACTGAATTTGGGTTTTTCTAGGACCTTAAAGAATTTTTTTTTTTTTTTTTTGGTTTTTTTGAGGCTGACTTCTGTGTACCCAAAATGCTTGTTTTATGAGTTTCTATGTTTTTGTGTGCTTACTTTACTTGTCAGTAACATTGGTTTACTTGTTAATATCATTTTCAAACTAAGCAATATTTAGTCAAAGTGGTGCACTTTGTTTAACAATTTCAGTTCTAGTCAACTCTTTAAGTGTGTTTTTGGTGCTTACTTCGTCTGCTAATCTGGAACAGATCTTTCAAAAAAATTTAGTCAATATTTTCAAATTTAGCAAAACATGACATAAGAAACATGTGAGATGCAACTATTTGGCTTTTAGGAATGGTACTAGTAATTATTTCTTGAATGGGAGGTAAGTCCTCCATTCTCTCTATACTAAAATACCCATTTCAATCCACAGCAACTTCTAGTTCCTGGGGAGACATGTAATACAATGGAATATTAAAGGAGTCCACTTTCTCTTCACTAACTATTCCCTGAAAGATACAAAAGTAAATTAATCAACTCTCAGGACAAGACATGTATCATGCAACAACAACAATTTCAAAGGCAAAAGTGGATTTAATCTTTTTTTTTTCTTTTACAATTAAGATGATAATTAAGCTTGTCACAACGGTTTAAAGACATAAATACTTTTCCAGCATTAGTATTGAGGCTTGTATATGGTATATGTTGCTATATTGTTTAATGGTGGTGGTGGGTTTTTTGTTTGTGGTGGTGGTTGGATTTTTTGTTTAATGGTGGTGGTGGATTGTGTTAATAATGGTGGTTGGATTTTTTGTTTATTATGTGGTTGGGTTTTTGTGTTTATGGTGGTGTTTGGGTTTTTTGTTTAATGTTGGTGGTGGGTTATTTGTTTATTGTGATGGATGAGTTTTTTGTTTGGCAGTGATTGTGTTTTTGTGTTAATGGCAGTGATTGTGTTTTTTGTTTAATGGTGGTGGTGGGTTTTTTGTTTATAGTGATGGCTGAGTTTTTTGTTTAATGTTAGTGGTGGGTTTTTTTGTTTATTGCGATGGTTGGGTTTTTTGTTTATGATAGTGGCTGAGTTTTCATGTTAATGTTGGTGGCTGTGTTTTTTGTTTAATGGTGGTGGTGGATTTTTTGTTTATGATAGTGGCTAGGTTTTTGTGTTAATTAATGGTGGTGACTATGCTTTTTGTTTATTGTGATAGTTGGGTTTTTGGTTTATAACAATGGCTGAGTTTTTGTGTTGGTGGCTATGTTTTTTGTTTAATGGCGGTGGTGATATTTTTGTTTATGGTAGTGGCTCGGTTTGTGTTAATGGTGGTGGCTGTGTTTTTTGTTTAATGGTGGTGGTTGGGTTTTTTTATTTATGGTAGTGGTTGGGTTTTTGTGTTAATGGTGGTGGTTATGTTTTTTTGTTTAATAGTGGTGATGGGTTTTTTGTTTATGGTGGTGGCTGAGTTTTTTGTTTATTGTGATGGCTGGGTTTTTTTGTTAATGGTGGTGGCTATGTTTTGTGTTAATGGTGGTGGCTGTGGTTTTTGTTTAATGGTGGTGGCTAGTTTTTTTTTTTTTTTTTTAAATAGTGTTGGCTAGATTTTTTATTCGTTGTGGTGGTTGGGTTTGTGTTTATGATGGTGGCTGGGTTTTTGTTTTGGATTTCACTCTATTTGTTTTGTTTTAAATTGAGATTTTTTTGCATTCTTTATGATTTCTCCATGATTTGTAATGGGGGTTTGGTTTTTATTTGATGAGAATGTTGTGAGTCTTCTTTCTTTGATAGTTTGGCTTCATATGATGCTGCACTATGATTATTTTGTCTAGTTTGTTATTGGGTATTTTGTGGACTTTTTCTGCATTGTCTTACTAATTATAATATTTTTTGTTGCCGTACATCTTATTAGGGATATAGGTTTGCAATTTAGTTTGTTATTGATGTATTTTCCTTTATACTTGTGCAGATATGGGATTGGTGGCAAAAAGATAGCTTTTGTGAGGCTACTTGAACTCAAATAATTTTCTATAAAGTTTGGAAGCTAAGACATCATTTGTATATAAATGGTTGTAATTACTTTGTGAACATCTTTATTGCATTTTTAGATTGTATGGATGTTTTTTTTTATGGATTTGGTTAGAAATGAATGGATGTTTGTTTTTATGGATTTGGTTAGAAATGAGCAGTTTAATGTAATGGCAAGTAAATGTAAAGAATATTAATAAAAAAAATAAAATTGTTGACGATAATTTTCATCGCCATATTTGACTATAAGCAGAAATTGGTGACAAAATAATTCGTCACCTGATCTATTGAAATTAAAAAATAAATAAAAAATAAATAAATAAACGGTGACGCAAAACTTCGTCACCTAATCTATTGAAATTGGAAAAAAAAAAAACATTTGGTGACGAAATATTCCGTCACTGAAAATAAGGTTTAGTGACGAAAATATTAGGTGACGAAAAACTTTTGTCAACTATCATTTTTTATTGGTGACGAAAAAATTTCGTCACCTATCATTTTTTTATTAGTGACGAAACATTTTCGTCACCAATACATTCTGTGACGGAGCTTAGGTGACGAACACTGTTTCGTCACCATTTCGTCACCATATGTATTCGGTGACGAAATAAGGACATATTGTGACGACTGGTTTCATCACCATAGTCCACTTTTGTTGTAGTGCATGTCCAAATCCATTCCACATCCACTCTATAAAATTTGGTTTAAGGTAGCCCAAATGACTTATGTTGGGTGATATTTGCTTTTGCGGTTACAAACTTACAATAAATCAAGTTACTGTCAATACAAATATTTTACATTTTTTCAATTTGCCTACCCCCTCATCTTTGGGCCTATCATAATTTATAATTAAACTTTCGTTAATGACTCATGTGATGTGTGGGATGGTAGATAAATTAGGGTTTTTGAAATTGTTGAAATTTTTGTTGTAGCTGTAGCTTTACTCTAATTATGCACTTCTTACTGTGACAAAACTTTATTAATATCAACATTTTTTTTTTTTTTTTTTTGAGAATACAACATGCTGCTAACCTCATAACTTGAACATTTTTCTCCCTAAACCTCCAATCACTTTGTACATAAGGAGGTGTTAATTCAGTTACAAGACTCTTGGCTTTATTAGTATCAACATAGTTCTACCTGTATTGTATAAATCAGGCCAACAAGATAATTGACATTCTACTAAGTTCATTAGCAATAAGTAAAAGGAACTTTTAAATGAGTATTATATATTAGACTGAATTACACATTTGACCTTTAAAGTTCATAGTTATTTTTATTTAAATCCCTTAAATTTGAGACTTTTTGATTTACTATGTTTCGTTTCACTCTTAAAATGTTCTTTTTATCTATTGCCATAATTCATCTAGCTATTATGTAACAGCAAAAATATGTCGTTTCTTTCTTTCTTTTCTCTCTTAGCTACCACATTAGTGACATACATCGATAGAATGACCATTTTAAAATAGAATCAAACTTGGTGTACCAAAATAAAAAATCTCAAACTTAATAAGGGATTAAACTTCAAACAATTCTAAATTTTATGAGTCAAAAGTAATTTAATTTGTGTTTATAATGTGATAACAATGGAAGAGAGAAAATTTAAACCTAGATATCTTCATTAGAAACACAAAAAGGTGCTAGCTAAGCTACAAGTCCGTTGGGTTTCATTTGTATTTTATTTAAATTTTAAACAAAATTTGACCTACATGGTTGTGGGAGGCAAGTGGTAATTCGCTGGTAACATTCATTATAACAAAATTATTATTTTTGACACTGCTAATTGAAGTTCCTAAGATTACAAACTAATTAAAATGTTAATAAAAATGGAAATTGTACAATTTAAGTTTGACCAAAATTCATTTAAGGTATCTAACTTTACTTTCATTTGCTTGAATCCTTTTAAGTTTCAAGTTAATCAAGAAAATTTGCCAATTTCTGTTAAATGTTGTTGTTAGGTGTCCAAATTTTCCCGATTTGAAACTTTGGGGTCCTTTCGCCTATAACATCACCATTGGTAAGCCCATAGAATTGCGAATGATTGCCCCTACACCCGATAATCCAATCTGATGAAAGATGGCTACATCCACATTCGACTTATACATGTTATCAGTGGATGGTTTCCATTGCTCTTTACCTCTCGGTACCATTTGTCTAATATGTTGTTTGCTGGTTCGAAACTCCTCCAGTAAACTCATAGAAGAATGCAAGATTTTCTTTACATTCTATGCTTTATATATACATGATGTTCTGTAGACTCTTATTGCAATTTGCATAAAAAACAACAAGGCTCCACTAGTACTCCTCTATGCCCAAGATTTACATTTGTTTAGAATTGCGTTTTTTAGAGCTCTCCGATAAAAACACTTTGATATTGCTCAGTTAATTTTTTTTTTAATAATTAATTGGATTTTTTTTTTAATTTAAAAAATTTGATAAAATAAAAAGAAAAATTTGGACTCATTTATTGGCAACATTTAACGGAAGTTGACAGAAATACCTAATTAAATAAACTTAAACTTAAAGGACTTAATTAAATGAAAGTAAAGTTATAGGCTTAAGATAATTGAGTAGGAGTTTTGCAAATTATTTCTTTGAGTTCAAATTTGGGCATGGAAATTTTTTAGGTCAAATCTATTCTACCCAACTACCAGTACTCCCAAGATAGTGGAGTTCTTAGTTCTTCCACAATATTATTGGGTCTACATCAAAGGTTGTGGCAAATAAAATACCTCCAACAAGATTTTCATCAGGTTTAGCTTCTATCCAATGTATTTGAGCATTGAACGTGATATGAACATAAAACATGTTCAAAATTGACCAAGTATCATTCTTGCGTCATGTTCATTACTCTAATATGTTAGACGAAAACTTTTCCCATTTTCACTGGCCTGATATATAGTTTTCACCAATCAATCTTTTCATTTTAGAGAACAGAAGATAAGATTTATTTTATCTGTATTTGTGTTTGAATATATGAAGGATTTTAAAAATCCATCTTTCTCTGAATTCTTAAATTTCTATTTAATTGATTAATGTAAAATATTTCAAATCCTCATTATCAATGGAATCAAATGACCTCTCAATTGATTAGAAATTCATTTCAACCTGCTAAATCCACTATTCGAAAGAAGTGTTTTTTTTTTACTTAAATTAATTATCTGAATGAAAATTAGATCATGTGGAAGTGAAACCATCTTGAAAACTTTAATGATACATTCCATACCTTTGTAACTAACCAGCACAAGCAATTGTTATTGGTTGGTACAGCTTTTGTCATCAGCCAACTTTGGTTATATACATGCGATGCTATCTCTACCAAATAATAAGGTACTAGTCTTTTACTGGAAGCAGTGAAGTAATGTGCACGTTGGCTCATGCTTGGGGCCATGTGGTCCTTCTCCATTGATGATTCTCGAAGTTACATCAGTTATTTCCTTCACTTATGCAGCGTAAACATACAATACCAGAAGCATTCTCAGACTCAACCAACGCAATCTATGTAATATTCTGCCTAACTTTATAATTTACATTACTGAATAATGCTAACATCTTACTTATATAATCTATATATAAAAGTTGTAGGGTAAATCAATTTCCCTTTAAGTGGTATTGGTTGGGAATGAGATGTAGTATGGCTTGGTAGTGTGTTTACTTTGGGTAAAAAATGTCACAGGTTCAAATCCTACCATCTTTACCTACTACTTATCTTATGACTCATAAGTTATGAGTAATAACCTTAACAAGGGATCAATTGAAACTGAATAAACATAACTTAGCATAATCCTTAAGACACTACTAGTTTAGCAAAGAATTTGTTGACAAAAGGATCAGTTTAAAATCATCATGTTATGGATTTAGTTCTGGTTCAATAGCCCATGTAATTATCACTCCCATGTGAGATATAAAAATTAATCAGATAAAAAAGTTAGAAAGTTAGAAGGTTTAAAAAATAAAAAATAAATTAAAAAAAATTAAAAAAAAAAAAAAAAAAAAAAAAAAAAAAAAAAAAAAACCTAATCAACTTTTACATCTCACTTGAGATTGACAATTGCACGTTGCAATAGCCCCACTCATTGCATGAGATTGCAACAGCCCCAATCATTGCATGAGATTGACAATTGCACGTTGCAATAGCACCTGATTTGAATCCTCATGTTATGTCTATTGAAATTTGAGAATGAACCAAATCAGAAGGTTTTCTATAAAACACTAAATTAATATTGTTATCAATGTATCTTTGATTAACTCATTAATGTCCTATTATGATTCTTATCATGATCAATGATTGCACTTGATTCTTTCATTCAACTAGATACAATATATATATATATATATATATATATATATTCCACTTTATATTTCCTCATTTGGCTATTTATTTTCATGTATAGTCAGTTTATTTATCTCTTAGAAAATTAAACTAAATTATTTATATATTTATTATTTTTTTTTAGACATATTTTATTGACAACGGTGGAGTCAAGGTTTTAGTTTAGGGGGCAAGATGAAAATAAAAGGGTAGTAAAGACAAAGTTTATTCCAAAAATATTTAATTAGTATAATTAATAAACAGTTAACTAATTAAACAAAAATTTTGATTAACATATAAAATATAATGCAAGAGTTAAATTAATTTTTGTGTGCCTAACATTAGATTTAGTGTAATTGTTGTTGTACTTAAGATATTTCATAGGTGACTAAAAAAAAAATAAATAAAATAATTAACATATAGTCATTTTTCTATGAAGTTAAAAGATAAATCTAAATATAAGATATCAAACAAATCATTTTATTACTTAAAAGTAAATTGAAAAATAAATTAACATAGAAGCATTAAAAGTATGATAATATACCAATTTTTTTTTTTCAAATAGTCTATGTATGACTTATTTTTTTAAAATAGATTTAAAGCAACTTAAAAGTATTAATTTTTATTCACTCCATCCTATATTGTGTTTATTGTAAAAGGATTGCAGAAGAATTAAAGAAAACACAACGAAAAAAATTTGACACATTGGTTGGAATGCTGTGATAATATAACATTTTGTAACTGGCTATACATTGTACAGAAAAGATCTTTTCTCTTGATTATATTAAATGAGTTAGAAATATTTTCAAAATAAAATTTAAAGTACAAAACTATTACTAAAAAGGAAGAGTGATTTTTTTAATGGGAATATCATGAGCTTCTTATTAATCATGATTCATGAACTTGGAAATTAGCATTAGAAGTGGAGTCAAGAATGACAGCTTATAGCACGATTACATGCAGACCATAAGCTCAAAGCAAACAGAACTGGTTCCATCATGAATTTAATTAGTGGGACCTACAATTTATATAAGAGGAGAGAATACGCATTTATGATACTCCAAGAGTATACAATAATTTCCCACAGAACTGATACAAAGCAAATACTACATCTAAATGGGAGAGTTCTTCTTCCTTAAAACTCGCACTCTCAAACGATGTAATGTCTTTTTGTTCTATTTAATAAAATTCTAGTCTTCCTATATAAAAAAAAGGAGTAATATTAAACAGTTAAGCTAATAAATTTATGAAATTGATATAAATAAAATTTCCGTGGATTTACAAGATAATGCTCATAATATACCTACTTATTATAAGCGATGGGCGTTTTATGGTCGAGGCTTCGAAGTCGCCATGGTTCCCCAACTACCAAGTCATAAAGTCAAGGCAAATGCGTGTATAACCCAAATTCATTGGTACGACCTTTTTATTATGAGATGATCATTGGTACAACCATAATACACTGTATAACCCAATTTTTTTTCCACAATATGTTGCTACTTGTGATGTGAAAATATGATCCTAACTGAACATTACCATAAATATTCTACTATGCCACCGCTAAAACTGAGCTCGGTGCATTATGGTTTGGTTGACATAGACATTATTGCTTCTGATGCACATAATATCCCCAAAAAAACAGCCAAAATTTGCTTAAATAAATATGTTAATTTAGGCTATTCTTGCAGACCACAAATCTCCTAGAAGGATTGCCTTGTAAAGGTCATCTTTAATGGCATAATGGCCATGTCGGATATAAAGGAACCTTAACCTTATAGTGAATGTTTAAAATAAGGTGTTATATGCCAAAAAAAGGGTGTTATTCATAACTTTGCTTATCTTCTTATTTGTTCAAAGTGGTTTCCAAATTAGTCTTAGGAGATAATTTAATTACTAAACAAAACGCAATTGAGTATGAGAAATTCATCCCCAACAAAGAACAGAATTGTTATTACAAAACAATTACAAAGAAAGAGAGACAAATTAAACTCTCTTCTTTAAGTTTAGATCATTGATGACACTACAACTATAGCACAGACTGACTACCACTACTCCAAGTACGACTGTAAATTATAAAGCTAAGTTCTTGCATTATGTTTTATTGCGACAAACCAGAAATCCAACTACGCTACAAATTTTTAGTTTTCTTATTCAAAATAGTTTCAGAAGACATACCAAAAGTTGCTTGATTTCTAGCACGTTTGATGAGAAGAATTATTAACTGCCACTTCAATGTATGTATTCGAATCATCTTTCAATGATGAGAACTAAAGCTGCCAGCCTGCCACCTTTCATGTACTTGAGGATTGCCTACATTTACAGTATAAATATTGAGCTTAGAATATTCATTTCAGTAAGTGATTTTCAAAATAAGCAAAGTAACAATAATACAATGTTATGAATCACGCTGTGAAGGGTCCATCAGGAGAAAAGACTCATCAGGAGTAAAGACTCTACGGATTATCTGTATGTGATTCATATCTTGGATATGCAGAAATACTCATGAATGACTTTGATTATTACTTTCTTTCCTATAGTGTAGCACTGAGGGTGAGAGTGCAAAAGCAACCTCACTAAATTTGTGTAAATAGCGATATATGCTAGTTAAGAAAGTTCTTTATGAGGTTGACTCCTTCTAGCCCATATGTTGGGCACACAATGTGGCTATATTAATGTTACTGGACCACAAAAGGACTAAATTAGTTAAAAAGTCATTCTGTGAAGTCTTACAAATTAATTGTCATTTGGTTAAACTCAAGTGGTGTAATTGTTAGGCTGTTATGCACATGCACATGCGCTTTTGTAAATGTCTATACGTACATACCATGATCAATTCTCATAAATCTCAAGCACCAGCTCCTTCATTTCAAGGCACTTTACACCCCCCCTTCCTCCCCCCCCTCCTTCTCTCTCTCTCTCTCTCTCTCTCTGCCAGGCTTTGCAAATATGGTAAAATCAAAGAAGTTCAGAGGTGTCAGGCAACGCCACTGGGGCTCATGGGTAGCTGAGATTCGTCATCCATTACTGTATTCTCAACAAACTCTTGCCATATATCTTCTCACAACATGCATATAACACATGCTTCAAAATTTCACTTTCTTTTCTTTTCTTCCCTCTTCCAACTATTACGAGTTTGTAGTACACTTTGCTTCCAACAATCCGAATTCCAGATATACCATGGATAAGTACATTAGAGGCTAAATTTTCTGCGACTGTCATAAAATACGGGATCATTTGTATGTCTTTGTGTAAATTTCTTCTAATTATAGAAACTGGATAAGTAGAACTCTCAAGTATATATTCAATTTTATAGTTGCATATATTTGGTTATTATGTATATCCTAAAACTTTATTATTATAACATGAGCACAATCTATGTGCGACATATTTATAAACAGTCCATATTGACTCTTATGTTTTTCATGTATTGTAGGAAAAGAAGGGTGTGGCTTGGGACGTTTGAAACTGCAGAAGAAGCAGCGCGAGCCTATGATGAGGCAGCCATTTTGATGAGTGGCTGTAATGCCAAAACAAACTTCCCAGTGGTCACAAATCAAATAGGCAACGACAACAACTCTAATACATCTTCATCCAATAATGCACTCTCTAAAGTCCTTAGTGCAAAGCTTCGCAAATGTTGCAAATTCCCATCACCGTCTCTCACTTGCCTCAGGCTTGACACAGAGAATTCCCATATTGGGGTTTGGCAAAAACGTGCAGGTACTTCTTCTGATTCCAATTGGGTGATGATGGTTGAACTAGGAGAGAAAAGTGGACAAGTTGTGCCTGAGAAAAACTTGCCTGCAGTATCAAACACAGCCGAAATAGAGGCTCGGCAGCCTGAAGGTGGAGATGGGATAAATGAGGAGGAGAGGGTTGCATTGCAGATGATTGAGGAGCTCCTGAATAGAAATTAAAGATACCAAGTACTTTCAACTTCACATGGGGCTAGCTGAGCAAAGCATGGGGGCTTCCATGTGCTCAGCTCTTGTCATTACTTTGTGTTTGTTTGTTTGTTTAAAATAGAGGTTTGTTATTTGAGATCATAAGGAGGAGGTTATAAGCCTTACCCTCGATATGTTTATTTACACCTCCATAGATATTTAAGTTGTCTGTCTATCTAGGAACTAGAAAGTGTTTAGTTACTATAGAAATTTACTAGTGGTATTTTATGTAGCAACAAATTTTACTCGTGGGAGTTCGTGGTAAATAAATTGTGTTTTTATTCAGTTTTCTTTTTTTGTTTTTTGTTTTTTGATTTTTTTTTTTAAATCCCTCATTCCATCTCTATATATTCTTCTTGCACGTGCACGAGCTTTTGGTAAAACTGTTTGGTTTGTGTGTAATATCTCTTACTCTGACATATGCAACATTATTCTCAAAGCATGTGAATCTCACAATTTTGAGAAAGATATTATATACATTGAATATATGAAATACTTATTATTACTAATAAATCATGAAATTAAGCTCTATCCCTCAAGAATGTTGATATCATAGATCAAGCGGAATTTTAGATAATTGATTTTGAATTGTTCCAATCACCTAGAGAAGAGAGATTATATTTATATATATATATATATATATATATATATATATACACACACGCCAATTGTAACCTAAGAAAAATATCCAAACCAAGTTAAAAACTGTAGTTGTATTCATATATACATATAGAGGAGGATGCCTAACCCCTTTGCCGTGATAAAGAATACTAAGAGTAAATGGTGGATGAAAGATTACATCGACAAAGACAGAATGTTTCTTATATATAAAAATAATACTAAAGATACAAATTATTTTACAAAAGAATTTACAAACCGATAATGTAGTGAGTGATTATTAGTAAATGAAAAAGTAATAATAGTGACGAATCTAAATGAAAATTAATAAGAGGTTGGTCAAATCAACATGTTATAAAAATGTTGTAAAATAATTTATGGATATAACATTACTCTATATATAAACCATCACAAGAACCAACTATAAACATCAAATCATTCATAAGGACTCTCTAGCTTCTTTTGGACACTTGGTCTATTGCTGAATCATTTAGTTTTATTAGTTTTTTCACATGTATGATGTTAAGTCAATTCTATTTCTTATAATGTTGCTAGATCTGCTAGAAATGTCACAAGTTTTTGGGTGAAGATGGAGGGCATTTCTCTTCACCTAAACGATATATCTCAAGCCAATTTGACCTTTCTTTAATTTAAATCATAGCTTCATTCTCAAAAAATAAAATAATAAAAAGAAATCACTCATTATATTTTTTTTAAGAATGTAACCCTAACATTAATAATTACTAGTGTGTAGTATTGTGCATATGCACAATTACAATTTAAAAAAATTACAATTATATAGTTCAAATTATACAATTTTTTTAAGAAAATGTTTAAATTATACATAGTATTAGCTTACACTTTTTTTTTAAATTATATATTTTTAAAATATGTAATGATTTCTCATTATATATATGTGTGTGTGTGTGTGTATAAAGTTTAGTTATAAACTTAGTTGTATTTAATGGCTACAACTACAATCAATATCTTTTTGTTGAATGTGAATTTTGACAAATTCATCATTAGATTACATTTTAGTTATATATCTTTCATGCTTGCAAAATTTCTAGAAGTTCCAAGATTAATAACTATGTCATCAATCAAATATTTAAATTCAAAGTTTTGTAGTCTAATATTATGCATAAAAAATAAGTTTATGAATCGAATAGTAAATAACATTCGATTGACACGAAATTTGACATGCGTGTTAAGAACATAAAAAACATGCAATCCAACGATTATATTTTTAAATTATATAAACGTGTTAATTTTTTTAGTGGAATTTGTAGCCAAATTTTATCCACAAACGCGAAACACTTTAAAAATTGATAGATTGTGAGCACTTAATTTTTTGTTTTTTGAGAAATTACTTAAAAATAACTTTAGCATCTAGGAGTAGGACACTTTTGACAAAATTTTAAATTCACACCATTATATTTGCCATATGAATAAAACTAATAATGGTCATTTTGTTATTATGTACAGTAATTGGGGCAGAGAGAGAGAGAGAGAGAGAGAGAGAGAGATTATATACGATTTGTGTTGTGATATGAATGTTAACATATTTGGGTCACTTAAAAGATTCAAAGAGACTATTTTATTTTTAATTTTCCTGAGCGAAAAGTAGACAGACTCTCAAATGATTGAAGTTTTCTTTGAGGGAATTATCAGTATTTCATGAACATAAGGATTGATTATCTGTTTTTTTGACCAGAGAATTGATTATCTCATTAATGCCAGAAGCAATAATTCAAATAGAGAGTTCTAAAATAAAAATGATTCAAATAGACTTGCATAAATCGACATGAAGTTATCAAACAAAGAACGATGTGAATGGCTTAGGCTAATGTGTATAGAAAATCCAATTATTTTGTCAGGGTTATAATTATATATCACACTGACACTGACAATGACTGTGACCACTTAATTTGTACTTAAAAATAGCATTTATTATTACAAATTCATCAGACTTATACCATGCTGCAACATTGATGTGATTGCTTGATATTTATAATCACACACTATTAAGTGTTTTCCATGTGAGCTTTTCAGAATTCAGATCCAAACACTCATCCATTCAAAGGGCTAGCTACTCTAAAAAGGCATCATTGGATCTTTCAAGTTTCAAGGCTTTAAAGGAAATTGCTGAATTTTGGAGTATCAAAGGCCACGTGAAGGAGCTTCGTTAGTTTTTTTTTTTTTTTTTTTTTTTTTTTTTTTTTTTTTTTTAGAAAAGATTTGTTAGGCTCTTGGCCAAGGCATTTGTATGTCTAACAAAATCATAGAAGTTTCCTTGACTTAGAGTGGGGACTTCCTAGTGTCTACTTTTAGTTGGTTGATCATCAATTCATCATCTCCATTGCATGAACTCTTTCATTTGAAGCTTTACAAAGTATTTGAAGCTATGCATTTTTATCTTTGGGCGAATATAATTGAATAACCTTATTATCTTACTATATTCACCTAGCTGTTTTTTTAGAACGAAAAAAAAAACAAATTGTATCCTGCTCTATGTTTTAGAGATTATGTACCTTATTATACCCTAAATGGTTGAATCAAGATATATCATTATCCTTAAGTCAAGCATACTCAATAATCCCTATAGGTCAATCATTGTGTGTATATAGCCTATATTGAGTGGGTTGGGTTCAAGTTACATCTGATATAACTCTAAACAATATTACACCACTCAAGTAAGAATATAATTATTAAGGACTTGTAAAAATATGGGTTTTGTCATATGTGACCCCTGTTTTTATTCTCTCATCTCTCTAAATCTTTTATTCCATTCCTTTCATGTTAACATAAGAACAATATTAGAGACAAAAAAATATTACAGCTAGCCTAGAATCATGTAGTCCAATTGACACTTTTTAGTATTTTCAACCATAACATTGAGGATTTAAATCTCTCCGCCTCTATTGTAATTATCAAATTATAAAAAAAGAAAAATATATATTATAACTATTTTTATAATTTGTCGAGTTCATAAAAGTGTGGCGTTTAGTTCACACTTGTTATTATACACAATTGTAGATAAACACACATTTTGCATTGAAATTGTGAATTGTATACGGTTGTGTGCAATAACAAGTGTGCATTAGTATTAATTTATTTATTTTGGTAGAAAAGATAATGTATTAAGGCTAAGTGGCAGCTGCCACAGAATTACAAAAACGATCCTGGGTCAAGCCCAATTTGTCAAAATGCAACAGGGATACAATATCAGGGGGATGGGAATCAAAAACAACAAAAACCTCCTCCATATTTGCTCCTAGTCTGGCAAGTGCATCAGTACACCTAGGAAAAGTGTTTTTATTTTTTTATTTTTTTTGGTGTGAGATCCTCTCATGACAATAAGAGCCAGAAGCACTGCACTTCTTTTGCAACAAGTTTACATCTCCTACTCGTAATGGGTCAGAAATCAATTAGTGTTTACTTAGTTGAAAGAAAAAAAAATGGCATTTATTAATGGACATTCAATTCAATTAGTATGAAGTATGAGCAGAGTGAAGTGTTCAGTTACACTAGCTGCACAACTACATACATCTCATTGACGTTTCCAGACACAGATTATGCCAAGTTATACGTTACAAATTCAGTTTCAAAATTGTTCGTATTATCACATGGAAATAGAAGTGTACATCATGTAAATTTTCAAAATAGAGTGCCTATATCATTGACAATGTTAAAATGAAGTGATTTTTAGGCTTTTTAAAAGATTATTTCATATATTTCATTGAATAACTCATTGTAGGCTCCCTATATTTGTACAATTTCAAATTTCAGTTTACATTCTAGAATTCATTGTGCAATTGCTTAGCACTATTGTTTTTATAAACAGTGGTATAAGAGTTATCATTCGAGCATGGTTTAGCTACTCTCACACAATCCTCCCCGATAATTTTCACTAACACAATGTCACATAAGCAACAGAACCAGAGACCGTAAGGACATTCTGCTGTCAATAAAAAATGAATCAGGGAACAACTTTATAAAATGACGCATCAAATGATCCTAATCACCAACAAAACTTACTGCAACTAGGATAAACTTCAATTACTGTATGGCTACAATTGTAATAATGGTATCCATTCCTTAAGCTAACTTATCTAAGTGGCCTAACTCTGGATTATTTAAGATTAACAAATACATTATCATGACTTGCAAGAGTAAGAGATCCTAGAACATCTCTAAAAGCACACCAACCTATATTCATTCATTTGAACCCATTGATCTATCAAGAAAAATAGGAGCAATCACAAAGCTGATAATAAAAGCACAAATGAAAGCCCCAAAAGACGTCTATATTGAGAAGCATCAACTTAATTTTAACTCATATAGCAGCCATCATGTAAGTATGGTTCAAGTAGAGGTTAGGGAACATGCACTGCAGTGTCCACAGTGTG
This sequence comes from Quercus lobata, assembly GCF_001633185.2. Taxonomy (NCBI): domain Eukaryota; kingdom Viridiplantae; phylum Streptophyta; class Magnoliopsida; order Fagales; family Fagaceae; genus Quercus; species Quercus lobata. The sequence continues at coordinate 29,157,090 of NC_044908.1, read as the reverse complement.
ACCCGACAGCCTTTAAAGTTTAAAGGTTATGTTTTTAGGTTTCCTCTTACTTCTAATCAAATCAGCAAACCTAGACAGGACATTAACCCCATGAGCACAATTGTTGCAAGGTCACTGGCAGCTAGGATCACACAAGCGAACCATCTAAGAAAAAATATAATTTATATATATGTGTGTGTGAGAGAGAGAGAGAGAGAGAGAGAGAGAGAGAGAGAGATATAATATAAATGTTTTCAATGGCCTTGGATCAGATGCATCTCATTCAGCCATAAACAAGGGCTGGAGGGTTAAGCACACGATGTGTGAGTTGTGTACTTACCCCACACCACCCCCCCCCCCCCCCACACACATATATATATATGGTAAATGTTTATCAAAAATATATATATGGTAAATTAAAATTACTTATAGATTGATGTGCTAAAAAAAGATAAATTTTTTTTAAAAAAAGAACAAAGATTCAGTGGTGCTTAGAACTAGAATAAGCTACAAATCTATCATAGTCTGAAGAATAGAGGGACAGCACCTTGGATTTGTGCTTTTTTTTTTTCTCAGTTCTAGCAATCTAGCATCACTACTTACACCCGAAAAACGCATACAAGCAGTCAAAAGAAGCTGACTGCCATAAAATGTAGAGCCAGCAAGGGATTGCAACAAAGTAATTGCATCCCCAGCATCTTTAGTCATAACTAAAGCAAAACCTACAGGAAATTACATTACTTTAAACACCTAAAAACAGTTACAAATTCAAATTCCTCACATGCAACTTTACACAAATCACACACACATCCTAGTACCATAAAAATTCCATTAAAACAAGTTTGATTAGGATTTGATTCTCTGGGAAATGCAGAAGACTATGATCAGAATCAATGCATGAAATTTATCCGCTATGAAAGCTTTAACCTAAATCATATAACAAGAAAACTGAAATTTAAGAAAAGGATAACAAATAATCTCAAAGGAAGAATAAAAAAAGTTATATACGCACATCAAGCATGGCAGCAACAAATAGAAGAAAAATTGATAGCTTTTCTGCAATTTCTAGAGGAAAACAAGACATCAAACTTATGAACAGAAATGCATATCCTTCACAAACCACTTCAAGGATCTAGGATTTGTTTTGCAGCTACAAAATTTTTTCATCCACTGTAAGCCCAACTAAAAAAAAAAAAAGCTACTTAGTACTCCCTTTCAAATCCAATGCAAGTTCTACTTGAACCTCTTTCATAGCCATCTCACTTTGAAGATTCAGCACTCGCTCTCGTAGACTCTTCAGGACCAACTTTCTCAAGGGCTTTCTTACCCTCGTTCACCTCTGTCAAGAACTGATCCAGTCCAAAATAATCCTCGTAAAATTCAAGTGGTCCATCTCTTGGACTAGTCATCCCCAACTGTTCTGTGGCTCCATGTATCTTGGAATCAAAATTTTTGTTTGGCCTACTGTATAGGGTTGAAAGTGTTGGCTGAGCAGTAAACAAGGCCTTGTCATACACATTGTAATGGTCATCAGTTGCAAATCCGGGGTCCATTCCTCCTCTTCCTGCTCCTCCAGCAGAAGAAGCCATGCAAAGAGCAACCTTCTCACTAATATCTTGATCTCTATCTCTTGTGATCTTGCTCTTCTTTGTCTCCATGGCAGCATCCTTGGCCTCCAACCTTCTCTCCCTCTCTCTTTCTTGGCATCGCTCGTCAAGCATTTTCTCACGCAGCATACGTTCTTCCCTTTCCTCCATTGTCTCCTTAGGCAGATTATCCTTCTCATCTTCCCTTTCATGCTCACCATCAATTCTCATATCAGAACTATCCATGGCAGCAGTAGGGGGTGCCACACCAGTTCTCTCAGAACGTGCCTTTTGAGCCAATGCCCTCAGTACACGTTCTTTGCTTTCCTTCTCCTTCATCATCAACTCCTTTTGAACCATCGACCTCATGAATACAGCTTCTCGGGCCTTCTGCTCCGCAACATACAATGCCTCCGAAAGCTCTCCAACATGATCATCAATTTGGACATCTTGAAGACCTCTACCATCAACTGCAAGACCTTATCAAGCGGAATGGTATAACCTTTCGGATTCTTCCAATTAGAAACGCACGGTGGGATTTTCCAATCTTCTTGGTCCTTCACAGTCACAGGCCGAGAAGGAGAATGCATCACCATCACAGCTGGGGACAATTGGTTTTTGGTATAAGTGAGAATTGAATGTCAAATCTCTTATTCAGCTCTTTATAAAAAAATCAAGACACTGGTATAGGTGAGAATTAAACCCCAAATCTCTTATTTAATTATTAGAGACTTTACTAATTAAGTTAATTGAAACTCACCATTATCTTTAATCTTTAATAATTAATTAATGCCATATGTTTCTTTTTCTTTTCTTTTTTTAGAAGCAATACCATATGTTTCTACTAATTGTGAATATACCTAACCAAAATAAATAAAATTGGTTTGGCCTGACCCAACCTAACTTCCTTCAAAAATTACCAATACGCCCAATATGTGAAAAGGAAAAGGTTTCTTGGATGTGAATTTTGAAATTTAATCGTTGGTTTACATATTTTCATCATATCATCTATGCTTGTAAAATTTTAAAAAAATCAAATTTTAATAATTATGTTTGAAATATTAATATGCTATGAGTAAGCGTGTGCCACTAAATTGACAATATCAACTAACGTAAATAAACCTTATTGATTATTTATTTGAGGCAATAGATTTGAAACCCTAAATTACAAAATAAATTGCTATGAGTGAGGATGTGCCACTGAATTGACAATCAACTAACCTAAATAAACCCTAAATCAATCAAACTATTGATGATTTGAAACCCTGAGTGAGTGTGTGTGCCATTAAATTGGCAATCAATTAACCTAAATAAATACAATGATAATAAATCTCTCTCTCTCTCTCTCTCTCTCTCTGTGTGTTACTTAATACTATCGTACTATGCTATCCAAACTCAGAATCAATTAATCAAAGAAACTGTCCATACTTAAGAGAGTTTCACATGTCGGTAAAAGAGTGCGAGTGCAAGTGTGAGTGAGAGTGAAGAAGAAGATATTTGAAAGCAAATCTAAGTCTCGGTCTCATATATATATATATATATATATATATATATAACTGACTTCTATTGGGGCCCATGAATTGGGTGGGCCCCATTCCGCTTCAGCATTATATACTACTATTTTATTTACAAGCCTATTTGTTACCTGGCAATATGGGCCCAAGAATTACAAGCCTATAGATGTAATTATTGATTTATCAAAAAAATTATTGCCATTATATTTTTATATTAATATGTCCAATATTCTTCTAACATGTTGCCAAGTTAACTTTAAATATTATTATTATTATTATTAAAAAAAAAATAAACAAATTGTTTAGGTGGAATGGTAAGTGATAACACAAGAGTATGAATGTACCAAAATTTTGAATTTGGATCCCAACATAGCAAACAACCAAAATCTCAAATATATTTTCATTTCAAAAACAAAAAAACAAAGGCAAACACAATAATTTCAACACATGCATATGTCAAACAATTTTTATTATTTTATTTTATTTTACTTTATGGAATATGTCCAACAAGTTAATATTGGTAACACCCATGGATTTTTACATAAAAGGGTTAGGGCCAATAGCCATAAGAATGAGGTAGATTACACCACCGAGAGAGATGGCCTAGCAATCTTGGTGTGAACGTGGGAGCACCATGTTCGATTCCCAATGAGCGAACGGTGGGATTTTGCTTGCAACTAGCCCAAGTTTCTAACTCTCTCTTGAGGTTAGGGTGAGGCATGTGATCACTCCCGACTATAGTAGTTATGGCTCAATCCAACATTCTCTAGCGAGGGTGTCCCTATGGTCACCCCGCCCCTCTTTTTCTTCCAAAAAAAAAAAGAAAAAAAAAAGGTAGATTACATTTTTTTTTTTTTTTGGAGTTTTTTGGCCAACTTTTAATTTGGAGTCCAATTTGCACCCCTAATTTGTTACATTGATCACAGTTCTAGGAGTTAGATTTGAGGTTTTTATTTATTTATTTATCAATTTTTTTTAAAGAGTATTTTACAAAATGCATCTTTAAAGTTTGTGGTAATTTTGATTTTTCCCTCTAAAGTTTTAAAATAGTGATTTGCTCTCCTAACATTAGATAGTGTGCTATAACCCCAATGCATATGCAAGTGATACATTTACAAGTAAGTATCACTAAATGCATATTAAAATTTTACCAAGTTTATATCAAATATATATAATATTTTTATATTTGAAAATATAAAACAAATACTAATAAAATAAATATAAGTTTATTTGAAATAAGTGAAAAAAATATCATTTAAATTGTAATCCATGAAATTCTCAATTTTAGTTTGTCCAACCATTATTTGTACAACAACAACAACAATAATAATAATCATTGACGGTGATTTTTTTTTTTAAATTATTAATTTTGAATTGTTTTAGAAGAATATGGTTTTCTCACTTAATAACTCACTGCTTACATTGGTTAATCTTCACTGACGCAACATTGTGCCTAGTCTGAGCTGTGCACAATGCCATAATTTTCCTGAATATTCTCTCCATGCGGTATGGTATTGTGAGGCCATTACAGGAGCTTGGTCGACGTTGGAGTGGCTTCGCCAAACCGCACCTCCACATCCTGCTTCATTTAGCGAGTTACTAGCTGATTTCTTGTCCTGCAGAGAAGAGTTTAGAGTTGAGCTTTTTGTGATCATAGTGTGGCTTCTTTGGAATAGAGGAAATGCTGTTCATTTTGGCTGCCCCTTTGCCCGTGGATAGTATATGCAGCAAAGCATGCAGCTACTTGCAAGAATTTTTGCAAGCTCAAACCAAGGACCCTGCCCCACCTCGCCCTCCTCCCATGCAACAGTGGCGCCCTCCGAATCTTCATTGCTTAAAGATAAATTTCGATGCTGCAGTGTTTTGTCGATCAAGTTTGGTGGGCATTGGTGTCGTTGTCCGTAACAATGCAGGTGAAGTTGAAGGTGCTTTGCCCTCTTCCATTCCCATGGCCCAATCAGTGGCGGATCTAGAAGCCTTAGCATGTTTGAAGGCTATCCAGTTTGCTTTGGAACTGGGAATCACTCGAGTGGTGTTCGAAGGTGATTCAACAGTTGTCATTAACGCCCTTCTACACGGTGCGGGTGCGTTCGCTAGATTCGGCAACATTCTGGATGATATATGCATGCTCTCTGCTGTTTTTCAGTTTGTAGACTCTGTTTTTGTTAACCGTCGTTGTAATTCAGTAGCTGATGCTCTAGCTAAAAAAGCTGAACTAAATGTTGGGGCTCAGGTTTGGCTACATGAAGTGCCAGCAGACATTGCCCCTTTAGCTCTTCATGATGTTCACTGACTTTTAGTTTGGTTTCAATAAATGGCCCAGGTCCTTGATCTGGCTTCTCAAAAAAAAAAAAAAAAAAAAAAAAAAAAAACTCATTCAGCACAAAAATAAAATAAAATTAGACCCCTCAATTTTTGTACATAGTAAATTGTTGCACCAAAATTAAAAAAATTGGATGGGACACATGGCATAAAATTAAACTACAATTTGAGATTTAATTAAATTTTGAGTATGTTTTGCGTGGGCATGTACTAAGTCTCACATCATATGGTGATCTCTATTATTATCTTTTCCTTTACATTGTGCATGTTTAATCTTTGAGTACAACACATATAGTAGACATAAACCAAATACCCTAAGAAAAATGCTACATCTATAATATTTTCACAATACTTTTACAACAAATCTTAAGTGACAAGTTATTTCGGGTTGATACTTGTAGGCAAAAAAGTAATTTCAGTAGTAGATTGAAATTAAAAACCTGTAACAATCTGTCACCTAAGATTTGTTGTGAAAGGGTAGTGATAATGTCTCTCCCACTTAAATGTCATACTCAATGTTTAAAACTCCCACTTAATTCATTATCATTGTAAAATATAAAGTATGATTTTGAAAAATCATATTGAAAGAATAAGAAAATAAGAATCAATAAGAAAATGTGAAAGCACAAAACCACAACAGAATTATAGTTGTTAAAGTAATTAAAAAATAAATGTCTACTTAAAGACTTTTTTCTTCGGTGCATAAACATTTTAAGCAATAATCAATTGAAATTATACATTCCTTTTTTCTTTTTTAATTGTAATCAACGTAGTCTATGGACCGGAAGTCATGTCTCATCGGTATCAACTTATTTGTCAGCAAGAAAATTATTTATAAAAATAAATAAATAAATATAACTGATTAAAAAGCTTATTGTAGGTTGATAGTTGATACTACAATAAATTACATTAGAAAATACAAATTTATCTCTGCTAAAATGTCCACATGTGAGTTCAAAAACAAAACGAACAAAAATTTAAACATCAAATGAAAAGGAGAAAAGACCTAACAGGGTTATGCCGATTTGTGGTTTTATGACCAGCGATATACAGTAGTACATGGTTTTTATTCTGCACTTATTATGTTCTCAAGCTTTATACATTCTAAAATAAAAGTGTTCACATTTCATTTGTTTGATATTTTAATTTGATCGGTGTTAGTTGCTAGCTATGGTAATTTTTCTTTGATGATTTTCAAAGTCAATGTTTAAAAATATATAAAATAAATAAATAAATTGAATTTGTAAATAGATTTTAGAGAGAGAAGAGACTTGCACATTTCTTTTTTTTTTCTTTTTTTCTTTTTTGAGTAAAAAGACTTGCACATTTCAATGAAGTACAATATAACAATATTATAAATTTGATTACAAGTAAGGATTTATTTAATAGAATAGATCTAGTAATATTAAAAAAATATTTGTTTTTCTATCAAATATCTTGTATTTAAATAGATTTTATTTATAAAAAGGTGAGGAAAATTGTTATTGACTTGGCTTGAGATTTATTTGAAGAAAATAATCAGGTGGAGCAATTTTCATCTTCCATGTTTAGTCCAATTCAAAAATAGTTTAGTCACAGCATAAAGATCTTATACCAAAAGTTCTGAAAAATGACTGAGAAGTATGACATCTTGTAACTATAGAGTGTAAAGAAGTATGACTAACTCACACCAATGCAAGTTGATCTTCAGTACTGCGGCGTAAAAGCACCTCACTCAGACACTTTGCATGTCCAAATTCAAGCACATCTCCCATCAAAAAAAAAAAAAAAAATTCAAGCACATCTGACTTCACATAATTATGTATGTGGGTGCAAAAGCCTGGCAAATGTACAACTATTTTCATGAACATTTGAAATTATATTTTCCAATTTCTATTCTATTAACTAAAAAAAAAAAAAGCCAGTAGCTCATGAATAGTATTGTGGGATCAGAGAATTTATGACCCTGACTCACTTTATATTAAGACCCAAGGCCCGAGCCGAGGAGAGATATTGCCGAGAACGCACAATGAAAGTCCAAAATGGCCTAAGGATATGGCCGAAGATAAGCTTGTTCTTGGCATCCCATAGTGCCCCTAAAAGAAAGGGCGAGCACAGTGCAGGAGCGGCCCAAGTAAAAGGCTGCCAATACTGCAATAAAGAACTCTGCGTCTGACAGGTCCATGCTCTTCACCATACTCTTCAGCTTTTACAACCACCCCAACCACTCTAGGTATGGGCTGATAGGACAAGTATCAACCCCAGAAAATTGAGCCTACACGTGGACGTTGGAGGGAGGGTAAATGCTAGTATAAAAAGGAAAAAGAAGCAATTCAGAAAGAGGGGGACAAATCGTCTCCCAGACTATGGAGCCCTAAAAAAGGAGAATAATAAGAACATAAAACTCCTCGGACGAGGTCTAAGGACTAGAGCTACTCAAGACGTATCAGAAAAAAGTATTGTTAGACATGTCAAGTTCACCCTTGTGCAAATTGCTATGAAAACCATGACGAACTATTGTCCGGTGACCAAGGCCTAGCCTTTCAACCCATGCTCTACAAATTTTATTGTTTGGGCCTTTAGCGTATGAACCCAAGACCAGTTTGGGATCGTTACAAATTGAGTCCTTACAAGTGTCTTTGGTTTATTCAATCATTGAGTATTTTTTTTTTTCAATTACGCTAGTTTTTTGAGCTTTGTTTTTGTTTTTTTTTAAATTTTTTTAAAAAAATCTTTATATGTTTACTTCGTAAGTTTATGGTGTAGATATACAAAAAGTGAAAAATATTATACATATTTGTTAAAAAAAAAAAAAGTAAATCTATATATAAAAAGCGTAAATGAGAAAAGCTATAATTGTTTCGCTATAGTAGTTTTGGTTTGTTCAATTTTCACTGTTTTGCTGGCATTTTTTTTTTTTTTTTTTTTTGTGAATGTGTAAAACTACAATAGGTTTGCTACAGTATTTTTGGTTTTTCCAATTCACACGGTTTCACATTGTAATAAAATATTAACATAACAAATCGGCACAATATTTTCACAATTGTTAAAGTGCTAATTTCTTATAAGTTAAAATAAAATAAAATAATATCATACTGAAACCAACCATAACTAAAAATAAAGGTATTGTGAAAAAAGAAGTGCTACATCCACAATATTTTTCACAACACTTTCATAATAAATCATAAACGGTAAATTGTTACTGGTTCTAATTTAGACTTATCAATGAAACTACTTTTTTGCCCACCAATAACAACTTGTAACAACCTACTACTTATGATTTGTTATGAAAATGTTATGAACATAATATTTTATTTATGAAAATGTTATGACATCTTGTTGACATCACAATATTTTTAAAACTGTTTAGATGTCAATTCTTTACAAGTCAAAATAAAATATAACAAAATTATAAAGGTATTATGAAAATGTTGTGCCATTATATTGTGTTCTTAGAAATTTTTTGTTAGTTAGTTGAGCCAAAGTTCACTATTTCACATACAATTTTCTTAGGTTGATTTTTTTTTTTTTTTTTTTTTTGCATCATTTTAAGTAAAAACACATAATTTTATACGCAAAAACTTAGGATAAAAACATTTTTCATCCTTTATGTTTGGGGTAGTTTACAATTCCTCTTTAAACTTTAAAATGAGGCAAACTTTCCCTTAATATTTTGGAAAAGAACAAATATATTATATTGTTGTTCTCTCAGTTAAACTCTAATAAAAACTTATGATTCTTAAAATATTTTATGGTGTAATGTCTAAAATACTTCCACTAAATTTTAACATTCCAAAAATTTTCTTCACGTATTTTGAGTTTTAGACGATAGTAATTCTTGGAAAATTGAAATGATGATATAAAGTGTTTTATTTGTTATCTAAAGAACATTGATTTTTGAGGTTTAAATTTTTTTAACTTATAATTTATCTAATGGAAAATTTGATGACATGTGCCTTTTTTATCTTTTTTTTTTTAATTTTCTTAGCAAAATTCAGTTGTTTATTATTGGAATATGATGATATTTGTTATCATTCTTAGAAGTTTTTAGTGAGTGAATATATTGTCTTTAGCAAACAAGAACTAAAAAACTATTATAGTAAAATAGATATTTAAATGTTAAATAGCTACCCTAACTTTGTGGTTGATCAAAATTCTTATACGAATGAGATTATCTTTTTATGAACTAATTATCAAAATATTTAAAATTACTGTCTCTTTTGATTAATGTAAATCTTTATGTTTTTTAAAAATCAAATGACCTTAATCACTACTCTTTTTTCACAGTAAGTACGTGTCTTGCATGTACTGCCCAACTTGTTGTATAAACAAATCTATATGAGTGGGCTTTCTATTCATGTCTCTCCCTTGAATTAGGAGAACATGATATAAATTTGGTAGCCACAAGGTCTTCTATTAGCTATATTGTGAAGATTATCCTTGTTGGCGGAGATAAATAGCTTAAGAAACTTCCTTAAACAATTAATATAATATATAGAGACATACTTTAACCTAAAAGGTCTAATCCCAATAGGTATGTACTTAATTATGTTATATTAATTACTCATTCTTCTTATCATTATTCAATGTGAGACTTCACTTACACATATAACCCAACGATCTCCCCTTCACGTGTGAGTCTTTGCCTCTTTGTTAGCTTTAAGACTTCTCCATGGGCCATGAACAAGTCCTGCTTGCTCCCCCTTGCCCAATGTGCCTTTCCCTTCAATAGTGCATCATACATGGGCCTCCACGTGTAAATCTCACACGTATTTTATCTTCCATGGGAATCTCGCACCTCATCATTGTCTAGCACCATTGTCAATAATGATGTAGGGACATCAAGTGAGGAGGATGGATTCTGCAGTAACATTCATACAGATTTTGCACATAATGAGTATCAAGGGAGTGATGGTGACTCACGGCAAACTTCAAGACGAGACATTAGGAAGCCAACATGTCTCAAGGATTACATTCCTTGATTGCAGATAATTTTATGTTTCCTTAGTAGTTATCATATTTGAATTTGAATTTGAATCAATATCTTTAGGATTAGTTTGTTTCCTTATTTATCCAATTATCATTATTATCATTCAAGTCTGCAGTAGGTAGACTTGTGCTATAAATGGGTCTAAGGGGTCTTTGGGAAGGATCATCATTTGTCATATTATTAATAGGTCATGCTAACGAGTGCCCTTAGGGCACTGGTTAAAAATTCATTTTAGGAAAGTTTTAACATCACTTTTATGAGAAATGAAAAAAGTTGTCAAAACATTAATTGTTTTTATTTTTTCTTTTTCCATAAAAATTTTATTTAACTGGATTCTTTACTAGTGCCCTAAGGTCACTCGTTAGCATTTCTCATTATTAATATCAATAAAACCTTTTAGTTTTCAGAGTCATTTCGGTACTCTTGTTTCTTCTCCTCTTTCTTGAAGTGGATTGACAACCCACATAAAGGAGTTGAGTCATATAATTGTTCATATTTCCCATATATTTCCATTGTTTGGTTCTACAGAAGCTGCGGATCTGATCTGTCTTGCGTCAAGTGGTATTAGAGCAAGCCTTTCCTTGGGAGTTCCATCAAGCCAATTCAAAACAACAACCATGGTGAACAACAGGCGTGGCAAAGGTGGTTTCCATATGGAAGGTTGTCATTTTGATGACCAAGCAAACAACATGGAAGATCTGAGGAGACAAGTTCAGCAATTTTCGAAGCATCTAGCACGCTACAAAACTCAAAATTGTGATGATGAAAATCTCAATTTTTAGGATGTCAACCCTTTTCATTTTCACGCTCCTACGGGTGAGTCAGGTGAAAGGGAGTTCGTGGAGCGGCCTCGACAAAATCAACGACCATGTGATGTTGATTTGAAGGACATTCCCGAGTTCAAAGGGAAGATTCAGCCAGATGAGTTCATTGATTGGTTGAATATGGTGGAATGCATTTTTTATTTAAAGGAAGTCTCAGTTAAGAGGAAGGTGAAGGTTGTTATGCCAAGATTTTTGTTTTGGAGGGGGCGGTTTTCTTTTGTTTGGCATGGGCTCTAGTGCTGTGAAGAGGAAGTAACCTCTGATGTGTGATTGAATTAAGTCAATTTTAATCTATTTTTACCAAAGGTAGTAAAGTCGTTACCAATCATTGGGTTTTATTTAAGGTGTGATTGGTCACCTGATTTTATTTGATTTTATTACTAATCCTAAGCTAAGAAAAAAGTCATTTTTCCTAATCTAACATGGATGATAAAAAAATCTTGATTCTTGGTTTGGAAGTTTGGTTATGTGTGGAGAAGGTGTTAGGCACCCCACAATGCTCATCTGGAGACAGTCCTTTGTTTTGGTAAAATCTTAATTTTTAGTCATTGGCCATTAAAAACAAGCTAATGGCAATAGCTTTCGGGGCTGTAAAAGAATTGGACTTTGAGGTTTGATTTGGAAAGGGATGTAGCAATAATCAAAGCTTTGTTAGTACATTTGGAATTGCTGCCAAACTTCTATGACGAGAATCTGGCAGCATTTCACCTTATTTTTTTGGCAAAAATCATGTAGCATTTCAGATCAAGTGCATCATAGCACACAAAACACTATTCTCACCAAACTTTTACTGTGAGAATAAGGCAAAAGGATGCCCCATTTTCATGGAAAAAATCCGATAAACAGCGCACCGACAAGGTTTCATACCCGTGTATATAGCATGCATAAGTATTTTCATACTAAGGCAAAAGTTGGGGCTCACCTACCGAGGCTCACCTAAGTATTAAACACATTGATGCGTGTCGCATACACAAGGAAACCAATGTCACTAACTGACATGGATAAGGGCAATCATACCGCAACAGTCATGCACACAATACAGCATGAATATGCACCTACAGCACAAGCCTTAGATGCATACCTATACTCCAAGATCAATAGCACCCATTAGGAAGAGGTTGCCCTCCTAACCCTGTGTGCCCATCATACAAAGTGCATGACCATCTTTTTACATCTCTCTCACACACACACACACATAGCATGCACAATACAAACACACAAATTAGAAAAGTAAATTAGTCATTGCCAAAATTTAAAGGGTATGGCCCAAGCAAGGTACATGAAAAGGAAAGAAATAGACATTGCCATACCCAAAGGAAAAGGAACCCTAATCTAGAAAGGTATAGACATGGTTCTAAAAGAAAAGGCTAAGAGAGAGAGAGAGAGAGAGAGAGAGAGAGAGAGAGAGAGAATACCCGACGGAGAGGCTAAGCCTCCTAATTTATTGATCTTTGCCCTTTTTCACTTGCCCTTTTTGCTTGCATCTAGAAGTTGCGCCCGTGCTTTGTGCGTACATACCACAAACAAAAGAAACACAAGCAGCAGACAAGCAGAGAAATAACAAAGGAGCATAGAAAGCACTAAGCATATAACTTGGCAAACAAGCAAAGGAAAGAAGACATCCAAGTAGGCAAGGAAGAAAGCATGCGAAAAGTCAAGCAAGCATGTTATCAAACAAACAAACAAAATGAGGGTGTTCTCGAAGGACAAATGTGAGTTTGGATATGTGTCCATAGGTTCATTATATTGGAGCACAAACGACACCTATGCCATCAAGCAAGGTTCCTAAAAGGAACTTGAGATCTCGTGTACAAAGAAGAGTGTGAACCTGCACAAGATCATGGGTAGGAACGACGCTTGATGACACAACAAGAACACAAAGACACATGCATGAACATGTAAATAAAGATGTAAACAAAAGCAAGGGAATCACACAAGGCAGCACAAAGCAAGCAGAAACAAAAGGGGCAAAGCATATTGTCACACAAGGATAAAGATAATCATGTTATAAGGCACATACAATGCTAACATGAGGAACTCTAACATGCAAAGGCGAACAAGAGAGAGAAAGGAAAGTGGCAAGCATGCCAACATCACTAAGATGTGACCTCACCGACGTGGTTGCATCCAAACAAGCCATAAAAGGGGAAAAGATGCAACCAAATAAACAAAGAGGCACAAAAGGCTAACAAGCACATACTAAAAGGGGAAATAAAGCATATGAAGCCAAGTAAGGATGCAAGAACCTAGATCTAAGCATGCAAGCATGGATCTAAAGGTAAAAGTATGGATCTAAGCATGAAGCACCAAACATGGCATCGCAAGCAAATATATAAGAAAAGGAACACATAAAAGCATCTAAAAGAACAAACAAAGCACAAACATGCAAATAGGAACTAATCCAAACCTTTTATTGTACTCAAGTGTATAGATGAAGGCCTAGATCACTAGATCTAGATCTACACCCTACCCAAAAGCAAGACACAAGAAAAAGGCATAAGCAAGATTTATGAAGCCATAAAAGCATTAGTCATAGCCCCCAAACAAAACTTTTAAGCACATAAACATGGCAAGAGCACAAGAAAAGGTTTTTAAGCACATTAACATGGCAAAGAGCACAAACAAATTATTTAGATATATCATAGACCAAGAAGACTAGGCCAACAACATCAAAGTGATAAAACATGCTAAGAATTCAATAGACATACTAGGAAAGCAGTAAAACATGCTAGAAAAGTAATAAAATATGCTAGGAAAATAAAAGAAAGCAATAATGAGCTATAATATTAAATGGGTGCAAATAGTAGCTAAAAAGTTACATCTACACTCCTAAACCACAAATCCAAGGTAGATGGACCGAGGAGAGGGAGATGAGAGCAAGAACACTTACCTCTTGATGTGTAGAAAAAGAGAGAATCAAAGGTTTATTTGGGAGATAATTTAGGAGAAAAGAGAAAGAGGAGTGCTCCATAAAATGATCTGACTGCCTAAATTTTTTTTTTTTTTTTTTTTTTTTTTAACTCTAGGGGTTTTGGGGGTTAAATACTTTTTCTGTGACTCTTCAACTACTAGCATGCACTAAGTGCATGCCATCCATACTTGGCGTGCACTTAGTGCATGTCAGGTGTGTCATGCTAACGTTAGCAATTTCATTTTTTTTCTTCTAGTTTTTCAGTTTTGACTTCTATTGCTCATTTGAAAGTTGTCCCCTACTCTGATTGACCTAATCTTGGTACCATTGGAAAGATATGGATGTATAGTTTCCAGAAAACTTGACATTTTGAAAATCAATCGGTCGGATCAAAAGTTATGGAATCAAGAAATGAGCTAATGTGCCTAGCATGATTTTCAAGATATCTTAACCGTTTTAACTTCAATTTTGACCCATGAGCAGTCATTCGAAATGGAATTCAATAATCTTCTCTGTGGCATTGGTTCCAACTCATTCTAATAGTCAAATCAAAATTAGGTTTTCGATCGCCTTTAGGAGTCAACTTTAGGTCAAACTTAGTCAAAGTTAACAAAAATCTCCGATAACCTCGGGTTTGATGTAAAAACATGGAAATTGTTGTTTTGGTGTGGTTTTGACTAATTTTGACCTTCGGTTAACTCTAGGTTGACTAGGGCATTTTGATCATTTTGACTTAAAAAGGCACTTTAAGTGCTTCGATACTCGAACAGGTTGTATCATGTCAATTTAGATGTTCCCATGGTCCCCTGGTGAAAAAGTGATATTTTTTGAATTTTTGGAGTCCAGCACATGAATTGGGGGTGGAAAAATACAAAAAATTAAAAAAATTCTTAATCCATATAATTTATTTATTTTATTCCTTTCTTGATTTTCTTATTTTATACCAGTATTTTCTATACTTTCTTCTCCCTCCGCAGATGATTTTTTTCCCTGACCACAGATGATTTTTCTTCTCCCAATATTTTTATTTTCTTAATAATAGTATAGATTATAATGGGTGAGGTTTAGTTCCAGTGCATGTAGTACACTAGACCCGTTAAGATGGTAACATGTGTTCAAAAGTGGACACATGTTATAATATCAACAAGTCCAATGCAACTAGACACGAGACCCAAACCTCACCCTATTATAATTAAATGACTTCCACTTCCATCCTTTCTCTTTACCAAATAATGAACAAAGATTCTCGTAAAAAAAATTGATATTTTCATGAGTAGAGTGTAGAAAACCCATCCTAAATCTACTTATATTATGAAAAACTTGCAATTACCACTCTAATTATAACAAACTATACCACAAAAACTAACGATACATGCAAGTCACATGACCATAAAAATTTGTAATAATAACATGTGACATACAAGTGATTGTTAAATTTAATAGTAATAACAAAAAGAAGAATTTAATTTTTGATGTCATGTGACATACAGGTGATTGTTAAATTTAATAGTCAATCAATCAAACTTTTGGTGTGCAATTTGCAAAGTTAGTTAAAATAAGGGATGTCAAATGGATGAGTTTGGGGTGGGCATAATTGGATTGAGTACATAAAACTCATTTACCTAGTTTTTATCCATTTAACTAGATATTTCTAATCCAAATCCAACCCAACCCAGTTATTATGAGTAAACCCTAACCCACCCAATTACCCAATAATCAAAATTACCAAAATGCCACTAAAACTTGAAAATGACCAAAGTACTCATAAAATTCTTTAAATTTACCAAAATACACCCTAAACCTAAAAAAGACCAAATATGCTAAAAGCACCACTAAAAATGACCAAAATACCCCCGAAACCTAAAAAAAAAGACCGAAATATCCTCAAAACCTAAAAAATAACTGAAATATCCCCGAAACCTAAAAATTGATCAAAATACCCCTGAACCTAAAAAATGACTGAAATAACCCCAAAACAAAAACAAAAAAAAAAAAAAAAAAAAAAAAAAAAAAAAACCAAAATATCCCTAAAACCTAAAAATGACCAAAATACCCCCCTAAACCTAAAAAATGACCAAAATACCCTCTCAAAACCTAAAAATTGACCAAAATACCCCTGAAATCTAAAAAATGACCAAAATACCCCTAAAACCTAAAAATTGACCAAAATACCCCCTAAACCAAAAAACTGATCAAAATAATCCTGAAACCTAAAAATTACCAAAATCCCCCCCTAAACCTAATAAAATGACCAAAACACCCCCTGAAACCTAAAAAATGACCAAAATATCATCAAAACCTAAAAAATGACCTAAATATCCCCGAAACCTTAAAATTGACCAAAATACCATCGAAACCTAAAAATGATCAAAATACCTCCTAAACCTAAAAAAAATGATCGAAAATACCCCTGAAACCTAAATATTAACCAAAATACCACATAAACCTAAAAAATGACCGAAATACCCCCAAAACCTAAAAAGTGACCAAAATAACCTCGAAGCCTAAAAATTAACCAAAATAATGCCGAAACCTAAAAAATGACCAAAATACCCCCAAAACCCAAAAATTAACGAAAATACTACCTAAACCTAAAAAATGACAAAAATACCCCTGAAACGTTCTAAAAAATGACCAAAATAACCCCGATTCCTAAAAATTGACCAAAATACCCCTGAAACCTAAAAAATGACCAACTACCCCCAAAACCTAAAATGACCAAAATACCCCCTAAAACAATTGACCAAAATACCCCATAAACCTAAAAAAGACCAAAATACCCTCAAACCTATAAAATGATGAAAACCTCTAAAATGACTACAAATAACCCGAAATCTCTATAATTACCAAAAATACCCTGAAATCTCTAAAACGACCAAAACACCTCTAAACTTATAAAACGACCAAAATACCACTAATCCTTTAAGATGAACAAGATACACCTGAAGCCTCTAAAATTAACAAAATAGGGGTTTGGGGTATTTTGGATGTTTCAAGGGTATTTTCATCAAATTAAAGGTTCTTAGAGTATTTCAGTCATTTTGTAGGTTTCGAGGGAACATCACTAAGGGCATGTTTGGTAGATTGTAATAGGCACTGTAATGTAATAGTTATTCCTATGGTTTAGCTATTCAAAAGTTTGGTTATGTTTTTATTACAGGGAATAGTCATTCCTTATGAATAGCTATTCTTTAAAATGAGAAATAACTATTCCTCTCTAAAAGGGTTGTAATAACTATTCCCTTAGTAGGTGTAATAATTTCTAACATTAATATTTTTCCAAATAAATAAACTTTCCATATCCACCTAACAATTATGGAAATAAAAAATAATCAAAAAATAACTCATCTCTCTAAAATTTAAAATATATTATTTTCTAGGAAATATATTTGTATGAATGAGATATTTCCTAAAATAGATCATAAGTTTTATTCTAATGTTACAACTCACAACCAAACTAATGAATATGTTTAGTTATTCGATTACAACACCTTTTATTCCTGGTAATAAAGATTACCATTCCTATTGTAATCCACATTCAGTGTACCAAACGTACCATAATTTTTTATGTTTAAGGAGTGTTTTGTTAATTTTTCGATTTTGGGGCTATTTCGATAATTTTCTAGGTTTTAGAGGTCTTTTAGTCATTTTCTAGGTTTTGGTGATATTTAAATCATTCTTTAGCTTTCGGGGGTATTTTAGTCCTTTTTTAGATTTAGGGGGTATTTTGGTCATTTTTTATGTTTAGGGAGTATTTTTGTCATTTTTTAGTTTTAGGGGGGATTTTGGTCATTTTTTAGGTTTAGGGTGTATTTTTATTGTCTTACAGGTTTAAGGGGCATTTTTGTCATTTTATAGGTTTTAGGGTATTTTGGTCATTTTTTAGGTTTCGGGGATATTTTGATCATTTTTTAGGTTTAGGGGTTATTTTGGTCATATTTAGGTTTCAGGAGTAATTCGATCATTTTTTAGATTTTCGGGGTATTTTGGTTAATTTTTAAGTTTTAAGAGTTTTTTGATCATTTTTTAGGTTTATGGGGTATTTTGGTAAAATTTTAGGTTTAGGGGGTAATTTGGTCATTTTTAGGTTTAGGAGGTATTTTGGTCATTTTTAAGGTTTAGGGGGTATTTTTGTAATTTTTATGTTTAGGGGGTTATTTTCGTCATTTTTTAGGTTTAGGGGGTATTTTGGTCAATTTTTAGGTTTCGAGGTTAGTTTGGTCATTTTTAGGTTTTGGTGGTATTTCATTCATTTTTTAGGTTTAGTTGGTATATCGGTTTCGAGGGTATTTCAATTATTTTTTAGGTTTAGGGGTTATTTTGGTAATTTTTAGTTTTCGGGGGTATTTCGGTTATTTTTTAGGTTTAGAGGGTATTTTTGTGATTTTTAGGTTTTGGTGGTATTTTGGTCATTTTCTAGGTTTAGGGGGTATTTGGGTCATTTTTTTAGGTTTAAGGGGTATTTTTGTGATTTTTAGGTTTTGGTGGTATTTTGGTCAATTTTTAGGTTTCGGGGGATATTTTTGTCATTTTTAGGTTTAGGGGTATTTTGGTTAATTTTTAGGTTTTGGGGATATTTCGGTCATTTTTTAGGTTTTGGGATATTTTGGTCTTTTTTTGAGGTTTTAGGGGTATTTTGGTCATTTTTAGGTTTAGGGGTATTTTGATAATTTTTAGGTTTAGGGGGTATTTTGGTTTTTTTAGGTTTTATGGGTATTTTGGTATTTTTAAGGTTTATGGGGTATTTTGGTTAATTTTTAGGTTTCAAAGGTATTTTGGTCATTTTCTAGGGTTAGGGGTATTTTGGTAAATTTTTAGGTTTTAGGGGTATTTTGGTAATTTTTTAGGTTTCAGGGGTATTTTGGTAATTTTCTAGTTCAGGGGGTATTTTTTTTTTGTTTAGGGGTATTTTGGTCATTTTTAGGTTTAGGGTTATTTTGGTCATTTTTTAGGTTTAGGGTTATTTTGGTCATTTTTTAGGTTTAGGGAGGTATTTTGATAATTTTTAGTGGTTTTGACGTATTCTAGAATTGAGTTTGTAAAAATGATACTGGGATTATAATTTGAGTCTAATTAGATAACCAATTAAAACCTAATAAACATTAATGTTAATTGGGTTTAATTGGGTTAATACCCATTTAATCCAATTAATAATTGGGTGGGTTTGATTCTCATTTAAGTGGGTGAATTTGGGTGAACAAATGAGTTTAGGTGGAGTTTGCTACCCTAGTTAAAATTGTAGTAGTGATTACAAATTTTCACAACTTGAGGTGCAAAGTGAAAATAACCCATAGTTTAGGGTTTTTTTTTTTTTTTTTAATGTAACCAACCTTATATTCATTTTATATTTTTCCACTTTAAGTCCTCTAGAATCTCTACCAAATCCCTACAATAAAAAAGAAAAGAAAAAACCCAAAAAGCCATATCTTTTTTTGCCTCATTTTTCTATTCTTCCTGCTCTCTTTTTTTATCTGTTATTTTCTCCAATCTTTTTCTTCCTCCCCTACCAATGAAAGACACGGGAAGTGCGGTAAAAGTGCCCTTCCAACACGGCGTGAATTTATCAAAACGTAGTGGAAGAAATTGACGCGGACACGATTGGTATGCTATCGTTTAGTACATTTTCTAGTCAAATGTGCAGTGTGTGGCTGGAATATCAGGTCACATCTTAATTATGCAAAATTGATCTTAGTGACTGCCAGCTAACGCAATAGTCCCCACTATTGCGTTAGCTGGCAGTCACTAGACTAAAAACAAAAAAACAAAAACAAAAATAGTCCCCACTAGACTAGACTAAAATTATTAGGGTCTTCCCTGTCCCACGCGGTTGATCGTCCTATTCATAAGGCCCACGCAAGGCCGGAAGGGCTTGTTTTAGAGCTAAAGTTTTTAATATTTGGGGTTTTGATTTCGAATTGCATTTCCATGATTTGCATTTTAGGTTCAAATTTTTCTTTTCCTATTGGTTTGGTTATGGAGAGAGGTTGAGGAAAAATATGATTAACAAAAATTATAAAATTATTTTCTTAGTAACCAACCCCATCAACACTATTACTATTACAGCATCTTAACCTATAAAGTTTTCAAGATCTTCCTAAATTCACATGTTTTTTCATTAAATTAGTTTTAGTTATTGTTTGTTCACGATCATGTGTTTGAAATTTTTGTTGTTTGGTTGTTAAGAACATTTGGGATGAGAAGTTCAAATTAACATGCATTCAAGCTTAGCAAAAAACATGTATTCAATTTTCTTATGTTTAAATAATTACTATAGAAATGTTTTGAGTAAAAGATATGTATATAGTCATAGTTTTGAAATCCGGAATTTTCAAAGAACATAAAAATAGAAAGATTCAAAATTTTTGAAGTCAGACAAGAGTTAAATTGAGGCCAAATCGCGATTACATTATAATTAATTTAATAATTATTTAAAATATAAAAACATATATGTTAAATTAGTAAAACTAGAAAATTTGACTAAAATAGTCCAAATAAATATGTATTTTCAACATTCATAAGGAAAATTAAAAAATATTAAATCCTAAGCAAACATTAATAGATATTGAGAGTCTGTTTAGTAAGGTAATTTGAATAATAATTTTTAGTATTTAAACACTAAAAACTATAGGTAAAATAATAATAATAATAATAATAATAATAATAATAACAACAACGCATTTGGTAAAAGATTTTTTTTAGGGGCATTTGAGTTACATTTTTTATTTTAGGGTATTTAAATATTAAATTTTAAAAACTCTTACCTTTTTACCAATTTTCAAGGTGGTGCTAATAAACCGTATCTCCCTCTTCTTAATGATTGCAAATACTTGCTAAGCAGGTTCCTCCAGACCCGAGTGGTGCACATGTTCAGAAAAGGGAATAGGTGCGCTGATGCACTTGCAAGACTGGGTAGCAGCATGGTTGAGGATTTTTTTGTTTTTGATAATCCTCCTAGTCCTGATGTTTTGTATTTTGTTAATACTGATGCAACTGTTGTATTGTATAATAGAACCTCTTACTCTGTTCTCACTGATGTTGTATTGTATAATAGAACCTCTAAGTCTGTTCTCACTGATATAGTGGGTTAGTTCTGTTTGTATTTTCCCCTTAACCAAAAAAATAAATAAATAAATAATATTATGTAATGGCATTTTTGTAAATATTTTAAAAAGTGTAGGTGATTAGACAACACTTAACAATCTCTCTCTCTCTCTCTCTCTCTCTCTCTCTCGCCATTGCTAGCCAAGTTCTAAGCATTGGACAAGGCAGCGTTTCAGTCGTGGTATGTATGGTGTCCAGTTTACAATTTATTCCTCTTCTCTCATTTTTTTTTAGGGGCAATGGTTGAATTTTTTTTTTTTTTTTGGTTGTTGTTGTTGTTGCTCTGTTGCGGGTTGTAGTCTTGGTATCCATGGTGGTATCTATGTTGTCCAGTTTACAATTTATTCCTCTTTCACTCTTTTTTTTTTAGGGGCTATGATTGAAATTTCTCTTCCTTTGTTGCTGTTGCTGTGTTGTGGGTTGTGTTAATTTGATTAGTTGTGTTGTTTTGAAGAGCAAAGAGGGAGATGGGATGAGCAGGGATGTTCTCTTGGACGACGAGGAAGCAGAGGGAGCTGTAGACTTTGACAATAAATAAATATTTATTTTACTGTTTATGTCCGGAAAATACCCACTTTTCAAACAACACACGACGATTATGTTTTATTACATTTTAAAATATGTTGTTTGAAATATGATACTAAACATATTTTTTATATTATTAATACTTTAAATATGTATTTTCACAACACTTTTTAAATTATAATTTTCATATTATTTTGAACAACAATATTTATAAAACCGTTGCCAAATACGAGCTTGAGTTTCTCAATTATTAAAAGTATAAAGTTATATTTTGAATACTGTTTCAATCTCCATTATAATTTGTTCATTGGAATGGAACATTTTGATACTGATCTATTTCAGCATACTATTTATTACAGTTATAAATTTAAAAAAAAAAATTGTTATCACTTATTTCTATTTTTAAGCCAAATGATATGAATTAAATTAATCAACTTAATATAGTTTTTTCAAAAATTCGTAACAAAATGATTAAATTTGGCTATTCAAAAGAAGAAGAAAAAATTCAAATCTAGTTTTTGTATATAAACAAACATGTAGGAATATTTGTAAATTATGAAGCTTTCTAGGAAAGATTCACAATAGTTGTATTTTACCGTGTAGGACAACTTGGACAAATTATTTGCACAACTTCTAGCAACTTTTTGGATTGTTCTTGTAGTTGGCTTATGAAGCTACTCAAGCATGTTGGTTTTTACATGTACATGTAACATAAAGTATGTTTAATGAAGTTTCACTTTCTATGTAATTGCTTGGAAGTCTCTTTTGAAAATGGTCTGGCCATTTTTACTCTAATCTCTTGGCAAACATATCACCTCCCCAGTAACGGCAATAAGGGCAGTTCAAGTCTTCTACATCATATATAGGAGTAATATAAAAAAATGAAAACAAGTGCATTTTTAAAATGTTCATTAAAAAAAAAAAAGTGCATTTTAAAATTAACAGTCAAAGTCCTCGAATCAATGCAATTAATATGTACTTGCAAATATCTTCTCAAAAAAATTGAAGAGCATTTCTTTCTTAGAACCCAAACAAAATCCAATACCCAAACCCAATAGCCAAAAAAAACCCAAAAACCAATCCACCATATCTTTCTCTCCTCCACACCACTACCGTAGCTACCACCACACCAAACACCAAACCCACCACCGCACACCCACAAAACCCATAACTCACACTAGACATCAAACCCACCACAACCACACCACCACCGCACCACCATCACCAGATCATCCCACAACCTAGCAACAACCCATACCATGTGACCCACAACCCCCCATGCTACCACAACCCACGGCCATTTCACCATCGCACCACCCCAAAACCTATTAGCAACCCAGAAATGGAGAAATGATAGAAAGAGAGAGAGAGAATTAGATGGAGAAACGGAGAATTGATAGAAAGAGAGAGAAAAATAGGGAATAAAAAATATTAAACAAGTTTAGAACCAAGCTACAAACACTCAATAAAAACTTTCACAGTAGAGATGGTAAATGCTCCAAAAACTATTTTTATCTCTCCACAACCAAAATGCATGCTTTATCAATGGTTGTAAAGCTAAAAAAATTTGGCAACTTGTTATCTCTAGAAATTTACTATAGAAACAAAGTTATAAAAAAAAAAAACATTTTTTATTGGATTTCTCTATCTTCTTTCATTATTTTACATTCTCTCTCTCTCTCGGCACTCTCTCTCCCTTTCTATTCAATCTTTTTTCTTTTGGCTAGGATTGTTCAAGCTCTAATTGCAACCGAAGAAAGCATCCTCCACAGATCTAACCACACCATTGGAGATACTTGCCGACAACGCAAGGTTCAATGGTCGGCACCCTCACATCATTTCGATCATCGGTCGGTACGGTGGGCAGTAACCATTTTAGAGTTCCATCAACAACACTGCACCACCGATCTACCCAATCCACCATAAACCTGTATAGTTATTGGATTCATTTCAATTATCTCCAATCTCCAACCTCATCTTTGTGTTCCTCAAGCTTCAGTCACTGCTGTGGTTTGGATTTTTGAGATCAAGGTTTTGTTTTCTCTCTTTGAGATCTCAGATCTGATGGATTTTTTAAATCCAAAATTGTTTTCAGATCTACTTTCTCTCTGTTTGTGTGGTGTTTTATGTTTAGTTCAAAAACCAATCAGAATTTGTTTTTACCGGTGGTGGTGGTGATTGGCAAATGGTGTGGGTGGCAGAGAAGAGAGAGATTGAGAAGAAAATAGAGAAAGAGGAGAGATTAAAATTAGAGAAAGAATAATAAGGTAATAAAAAAATTTAAATGAAATAGTGTAAAAAAAAAAAAAAAAAATCATTGATGTTGGGTGTATGTTAGGTGTGTTAGAGCATCCGTAATAGATGTGCTAAATGTCAAATATTTAGCACATTTGACACACTAAACACAAAAAAATAATTTTCATCAGATGTTCTATATGTGCCATATTTTTACCATTGCAAATTTGCAACGGTACGGACATAAAGCAACAGTACGGACATAAATGCCAAAATCGAAAAATAATATTTTATTCGACTTTTTTCTCTCCTTCCACTTCTGCAACGGTACGGACACAAATGTCAAATCGGAAAATAATATTTTATTTGACTTTTCTCTCTCCTCCCACTTCTTTATTTAATTTTTTCTCTCTCTTCTCAGAATCTGTTTGTCTCTCTCTCCCAAGTTCCCAACCCGTATTCTTCCTCTTCTCACAATCGGACGTGAGCAAGAAGAAGGCGGTGCAGAAGAAGGCGACGACGGCGGCCAAGAGAGGAGGAAAGGTAGCCACAACGTCGTCAAAATCGGCGGGCTACGGATTCGCAGAACGGAGCAGATTTGATTTCTGATTTCTAATCTCTCTCTTTAGCTTGATTTGTTGGGTTGTGGGTTCACAGTTGTATGATGATGGTGACTAATTAGCTTGATTTGTTGGGTTTGCCATGGTGGTGAACGGTTAAGATTATGGTGGTGGCGGTTTGTGAGCTTGTGGTGGCTATTGAAATCAGAAGCGTGAACGGTTAATTAGCTTGATTTCTAATCTCACTCTTTCTTATTGTGTTTGGTTATTGGTTGATTTGGGTTTCGGTTTGTGCGATGGGTGGGTTTCGGTTTGTGTCGTGTGTGGTGGTTTGTGTTTCGGATTATGTAGTGGGTGGTTTTTGGTTTGTGCCATGTGTGGTGGCTTGTGTTTCAGTTTGTGTCGCTTTTGTGGATTTCGATTTGTGTCGTGTGTGGGTTTTGGTTTGTGTAGTGGGTGGAATTGGGATGTGCAGTGGGTGGTGGCTGTGGTTAATTCGGCGGAGCTGTGGTCGTGGCTAGTTCGGCAAGGCTGTGATTGGGTTAAATAGGTGGTTGTGCTGTTGTTGTTGTTGATGATAATGGGGGAGGAGATAATATATTATTTTAATGTGTAGTAAATATTATTTTAATGTATAGAATTGAATGATAAAATATCTGATAAATGAGATTTTGTAAAATGATGTGGTAAAATAATAAAGTAAGTCTTTGGTGTGGCAAAATAACATTTTTTTTGCCACATCTGCTGTGGATGCTCTAAAATATGATGTTAAAATAGATAAAATAGTTTTTAAGTGGCTAAAAACTACTGTGAATGCTCTAAATAAGAATTCATTATAGCATGGTTGTGAATGTTTTTAAGAAAATTTAAGACCATAGATTTTGCCACAATATGCTTACATGGTAAGTAGTGGGTAGTGGAGTAAAAGTGATGGGTCCACAACTCCACCACTTTTGACTTGCCATGTGAGTAAGTTGTGACAAAAATTGTGGTCCTAATATTACACAATTCTTTAAGTATACACCCGAGGTAATGAAGGTTTTTGACGTGTTTGGTTCTAAAATAGCAATTTGTCAATGCTAATATATATATTTGATAGCCAAAATTAAGAGAAAGTTCAATTAGATTTCAAATTAAAATTTAATTAGAGTCTAATTTTGAATCACGTGTCTCATCTTATCTAAACTTTTAAAATTTTGTGTCATGTGAGTTAATTCAATGTAATAATTGGATTTTAGTTAGAGTTGAATTTTGTGTCATGTGTCCTATTTAAATTAAGTTTTTTTTTAATTTCTATGACAAGTGAGTTAATTTAATATAGAAAACAAGGAGTCCAATATAAATAAATCATAAAACAAACCTAACCATATATCTAACTTTATATATAAAATTAGAGGAAAAGAAAGTTTGAATGATTTTATATTTATGAGCCATTTTTTGTGTAACTAAAAATAATTCAAATTTATAAGTTATTTATGTAATATACCATGACTATGTATGACCCATTACTAATTAGGTAATATATATATTAAACCAAAACTTAGAGAAAATTCAAATAGAATCAAAATTGGATTTTGCTTTTGTTAGCTTTCCATAAAAATTAAATTGTTTAAATTTTTGCTGTTATTTTTTTTTTTCTAAACTAATGAGCATATTTTTTGTACTGTTTCTATTTGGATACTTTGTATGCGAAGATCTTGAATCTAAAAAAATTGTAATTGAGCTAAACGATCCCATGCACTTATCCCCAATCAATTTATGAGATATTATTGACCAATCTATTCTTTTTATTTTGTATTGTATTTAGTAGAATTTCATGTAAAATAATTGTGAATTGATATTGTATATGCAGTATCCAATAGTTATTTTTAAAATTATATACATAATAGCAATGTAATAAGAAACTTGGGGTAACTAATATTATGAAAATTATCAAAAAAAAAAACTATTTTAGTACCTTTAAATGTCCTGATCGAACTAGTGTCTTATATGTTTAATAAGCTAGGCTAACATCAATAGCACCACTTCAATTTATCATTCCTGTGCATAAGGTTAGATACTAGTGCTCAACTAAAGATCTAGCCCATGCACATGAAGTTGCTTTGTTAAAATAACAATAACATTAGAACATTAGCTAGTGGCAACACCAACACATACCATTGACAAAACAAAATGAGAAATTTTATTATCAAAACAAAAAAATTTACAATGACATTCAAACAACAAAAAGATCACCCCCCTCAAACACAAATAATTTACAAATACAGAAGCTAACCTACAAACTTCCACAAATACCACCAACCTTCTAATAAGCCAAAAAATTACAATTACAATTCCAAATTAAAATTCCTATTCCAAACCACACAACACAACTACATTGCTATTAAATAATTCCTATTCCTATTCAAAACAAAGTCAGCTATTAAATAATTCTTTGAAAAAAAAAAAAAAAACTGAGGAAATAATCTTGATTAAAAGAGAAAAATTTGATCCGCATCTTCTTTGACGATTCTTCATCAATGCCTTCATTTTCATCAGGTGTTGCTCACTTGCTCCTCTGCGTATCTGAATTTGGTGGTTGTGGAGAAGAAGAAGAAAGCTAATTTGAAGTTTTGAGAGAGAAAGACTTCTCTGAATTTTCAATCTTAGAGAGAGAAAGCTAAGAGAATAGGAAAAGATGGATTTGAGATTTTAGAATTCAAATTTATTTCAAGTTTTGATTTGGCTGTTTAACTTTATTAGTGTTTCTGGTTAATTTTTTTTAACAAGAGTTAAATTTGTGTAATTATTTCTAATATGAAAAAATTGCATTTTATCATTGGTTGGACTACTAGCTTGGGTGGCATGTGCAAGGCAAGTGCTGTCCCTAAAGTGAGAAATTTAAGATATTGAAACAATAATTTTTGGTTCACAAAAATTGACTAAACCAAAAAAAAGGTTTAGAGACAACAAAATATCATAATATTTTTACAATAATTTTGTTTTTAGTTGCGATGGTTTTCGGTCTTATATTTTATTATTTTATGTTGACCTATAAGAAACTTATACCTTAGTAGTAGTTGTAAAAAATATTGTGACAACAATAAAATATCATAACATTTTCACAATATCTTTATTTTCAGTTATAGTGGATCCCAATATAATTTTTTTAAAATTTTATTTTGAACTATAAAAAGCTTACACCTCAACAATTATGAAAATATTGTTACAACAACAAGATGTCACATTTTCATAATACCTTTCTTTTAGGTTGTGTTAGCTCCCAGTATAATATTTTATTATTTTATATTGATTTATAAGAAATTGATAACTCAACAGTTGTGAAAATATTATGACAATAACAAAACCACCATCCACTCTCTTTAAAGAAATAATAAAAATTGAAATCCATAACAACAATGCCGATGTATATTTGAACAAGTACTATAACTAAAATACATTTTGCACAATAAATGCATAAGTTGATGTGGATGACTTTTGGGGTTAATGAAAAAATTGGCTCTTATACCATTTTACATAAGTTGACATGTATGCTCTAAGAGACTTAAGTTGTTCACAAGTTTCTTACACCTAATTGTTAAAATACTTTGATAACAACAAAATGTTGCATTTTCACAATATATTTATTTTAAGTTGAGCACATCCTAATATGATATTGTGACAACACCAAAATATCATAATTTTTTTACAAGAATTTTATTTTTAAGTTATGGTTGGTCTTAATATGATAGTTTATTATTTTATTTTATTTTGATCTATAAAGAACTGACACCTTAAAAATTGTAAAAATATTGTGACAATTTATTTATGTGGTATAATACTCCTCAATCAAAACATTGTGTCACTGCGATAAATATTTTTTTTAAAAATAGAACCCCAACTTGAAGGAAACTGGTATAAATGGTTATTTGTAGCATTACGCATATTTTGGCGTTTAAAGGAAAAAAAGAGGCCAGCTGTGGTGAAATTGTGAGTCTTTTGCTCACCAAATATACTCTGCCAAAAACACTATACGCATGTTGTAGTATATCATGTTTTGTTTTGCGCTCTGTTTGTTTCGCTGGAAAACCTTTTGTAAAGATAGTTTTTCACATTTTTCAATGTTTGGTAGCACCAAAAAAAAAAAAAAAAACTGGTAAATGGAAAACTATCTTTGGTCAATAGAAAACCCTAATAAAAATAAGGCTTATATTCTATAAGTGGTTTTCCAATTTTTTTTTTTTTTGGAAAACAATCTCTTTCTCACACGTTGCATCTCCTATAAATATTATTTTTGTCTGTAGCCGTGGGAAACATAATTTTTTGGCACCTTCCCTCTCTTATGGTAAGATTTCTCACTTTTCTTTTCTTCCTTTTACTTTTTCTCTCCTCACACCCTCACTGTCACTAACTCTGATCTCTCCTCTTCTCATAGATCTCTCTCTCTTTCTAACTGTCTCTCTTCTCTCTTTTTTGCATGTTTCTCTTCCCCTTTGTAACACAATTCTCTGATTAGATTTTCTTTCCTTCATTGATCAATCAATAGCTTCGACTTGCAAAGGAGAACAAATTTGCCACAGTAATTATTTCATTCCTCTCTACCAAAATTCCAATTCTTTACTTTGAATTTCAAGCTTGATTTTCTTTTTTCTCTAAGAAATTTTCGGTGTGATGGATTTCAGGCAGTAGCTACTTCTTTTTCGTACATAAAGTGCAAAAAAATAAAATAAAATAAAAGAAAAAGAAGAAGAAAGAATGAATGAAGTAAAAGATGAAAATTTTAAATATAGTACCTATATTGCTCTAAATTGCTTTTACATGGGACAATCTTTACCTTAGACTAATAATATTTTTATATAATGAATGATAATTGTTTAGGGGAATTGCATTTGTTGGCAAATTCTTTTTTGTTGGCAGATACTTTATACAGATATTATGCAATGATGATATATTATGCAGTACATTATGTAAATACATAATTTAGAGTAATATTGAAGACTTGTAGTTGGCCATAGTAGACAATTAGTATAGCAATAAAAAGAGTAGACAATTAAATGTTATTGTTATTTATACTTATTGAAAATGTATTCCCCTATCAAATATATATATATATATATATATAGACAAATAGTTGATATACATGTGAGTGTGTGTACGTACATATGTACATACGTTATTGTTCATATATATGAGCAAGATGAGTGGTAGAGATCATGAAAATTTGACAACTAATTAATTTTGATTATATATATTGTCAAAATTTTAGTATAAAAATCAAATTCATTCTTGATTTTTTTATTTATAATGATTATATTAATTGATTTACATAATATTATGTTTTAAATTATATAAGAAATATTTAAAAAAAATTATATACTAAACACAAAAAAAAACATCTTTAAGCTCATTTTAAAGGTCTTGCCAAATAAAAAAAGGAGATAATTTATTTAGAAAATACTCTTTAAAAAAGGAACTATTTTTCGAAAAATGTTATTGCTGAGAGAGACAAAGCGTTGGTTTATCACTGAAAAGGAGACATGGGAGGCAAGTGCAACGTCATCTGGAGCAGTTCCAGGTCCTAAGAGCATTAGCATTGGGAAATGCTAATGCTATATCTAAGAGAAATTTAACATTTTACACCTAAAAAACCATTGCATCAGGAAATTGTAAACAGCAGTATTGCAAATTTTTTTGCAATACTGCTACAGTACAATTCTATGTTTAGAATTGTACTGTTCACAAAATTGTAAAGAATTAATAATATTATACTCCTCCTATTTCAACCGAAATTTCTCTCTCATCCCTCTCATTTTTTCCCTTCTCTTCTCACTCTTCCTTCTCTTTCTCCATCTGCTCTCTCCTCTCCGAAGCATCATTGCCAAAATTTCTCACCCATCTCTGAAATTTCTCACCCATCTCACACGGCCACTCCCTCATCTCTCATCGCACGGCTTGCCTCTCTCTCGTTGCACCGGTGCTGGGTTTTGGATTTTTGAGGTTGGAGGTTGGATTAGCGTGGATCGGCGAGCTGGGTTTGGATCATTGGGCTGGGATCGGTTGATCGGTGGGTTTGAAATGGTGGATCCGTTGATCGGTGGGTGGATCGTTTGGGTGGATCATCGGTAGCTCCGATGGTGGCTCCGATGACGATTTTTGGGTATTTCGACGGCCTGGGTGTGGGTTTGTTGATCGTTGGTTTGGGTTTGCTGATCGGTGGTTTGGGTTTGCTGATCGGTGGCTTGGGTGGTGGCCGTTGATGGTTTGATGGTTTGATCAGTGGCTTGGGTGGTGGGTTTGTTGATCAGCGGCCTGGTTTGATGGTTTGATCAGTGGCTTGGGTGGTGGGTTTGTTGATCGGCGGCCTGGTTTGTGTGGCTCTGTTAATGGTTTGTGTTTGTGTGTGTGTGGCTTTGTTGTGGTTGGGTTGTGGCTGAAGTGGCTGGTTATTCTGGGTTTCCGATGGGTTTTTTTTTTTTTTTTTCCTTCTGTTGTGACGCTGGGTTTTTTTTTTTTTATAGTATGGGTTTTTGTTCCGGTGGGATTTTGGTGAGCAGTGGGCAGTGGGCAGTGGTGGCTTGGGTTTTTCTGGGTTTTTGTTCCGATGGGTCTGTGTGTGGCTTTGTGTGTTGAGCTGGTGCTAAAGGTTGAAGGAGAAAGAGAGGAAAAAAAAACTGTTGGAAAGCCTAGGAAAACAAAAGTTTCAGTTAGAAAAAAATATTAAAGAAAGATTAAAAAATAATATTTTAATAAAAATAGAAGTTTGGGATGTGGAAGTATTGTAAAATAGGATGGTATAAGTGATAAAGTGGTTTTTAGAATTGTAAAATAGAATAGCATTGCAATTTCCCAATGCTAATGCTCTAATAATTTCTTTTTTCTCTGACCCCACTCACCCGCTCCACATATTTGACATTTCTAACTTTGAATATTCTTTTTATTTCCAAATCTTATTATAAGAAGCCATTCTATCTAAGATTCAGAGTACCAAGACTTGAAGCTTGACTTGCTGCCCCTACTAAAACTTCCTGAACTGCACCAAAAACCTGCTGGACTACGATTTCCACCAGTGAACATGGTAAGTCCTTCCAGATTTTTGGATTCATAAGGCACTTCTTTTTGCTTTCTTTCTCCTAGTCTCAGAAATCTTGATAATTAATTCCCAAGGCCCTCCAATTCTTTGGTTTGCTGGACAGTGATCCACAACCTGCCTATTGGGAACAATTTCATATGATATAGCTCTTAAGCACCATAAGAGCATTCGGTGGTAGATTCGGTGATTTTTCCCTTGGGTTTTCATATGGGTTTTTCCTTGTATTTGGTTTGGTCTTAGTTTGATTTTGGTTTGGGACGGGTTTTCCGGTGGTGGTTAGGTTGTACTCTCCTTCTTATTCTTCTGGTGGCCTGCTATGAAATGAGTTGTGGTGGTGGTGGTTAGGTGGTACTCCTTCCTTTTCTTCTTCTGGTCAGTGGCGGAGCCACTTGATGACCAAGGGGGGCCTGGGCCCCCCAAAATTTTTGAAAAAAATAATTTTTTTTTGAAAATATTTTAAAAGTTTTGTAAATTTTTAAATAACCTTATTATTTTGTCACCGCATACTTGATAATATATATATATTTAAGAAATTTTAAAAATAAACTTAATTTTCATTTAAATAAAATACAATTCATAAATATATATATCAACAAATTACAATAATTAAACATTCATCGTCTTTTAAAATAAACATGTAAGTATTTTAACAATTATCTCAATAAATAAAAGGGAAAAAATTAAGTTATGAAATATTGTATCTTACTATTTTACATTTCACACCCACACAAATTTATATATGGCCCCCAAAAATAAATTCCTGGTTCCGCCGCTGCTTCTGGTGGCCTGCTATGAGATGAGTTGTGGTGATGGTGGTTGGGTGGTGCTGGGATGGGTTTTCCGGCGGTGGGGTTGGTAGTTAGGAGGTTTCCTTCTTCTTTTGGGAGGCTGCTGTGAAAGACGAACCGGAACTTTGAGTTAAGGGTGGCGTTCAACCTCTGACTTGATATTACTAAGTTGCAGAGATTGTTTTTTTTTTTTTTGGGTGTGCGCGGGGGATAAGAGCAATATTGTTTTTGTTTAGAATTTTTTAAAAGTAGGGTCGTTTATTTGGATAAAATTAGTTAATTGAGTGTTTTTTTTTTTTTTTTTTTAGTTTTAATTTTTGGTAATTTTAGTTGTTAAGTTATAATTATTTGAACTTGTAAATTTTGTTTTAGATTTTAAATCTGTAAATTTTTTTATGGTTACTAAAATAAGAAAAATATTTGTGCAGCAAGTTTTCTTTTTTATAAGTTATTGACGTGTTAAGTAGTTATTGATAAATAAAAAATTGATGTGAATAATGGTCTTAAATGTCAACCAATAAAAATTTACAATTAAAATAATTTGTAAAAAAAGTTTGTGAGAATGACATTACTCTTAAAAGAATATATGATATTATTTAAAAAAATATATATATAATTTTATTGTTAAAATTAGTACATACTAATAATAATAATAATAATAATTTTTCAAAAAAAATTAGGACATTGCCCCTAGTCCACCAGTGGCTCAGTCCAGCGGCCGTACGGGGTAGGTGTTTTTTTTCTTTCTCTTGGGTTACTGTGGAGGATGGGAAGAGATAGTCAACAGTTGTGAGGAAAAAAAAAGAAAAAGAAAGAAAGAAGAAGAAGAAGAAGAAGAAACTAATGCTATGCGCAGCATCCGTGTAAATAGAATAGCAAATGTGAATATTTGCACATTTATACACCCATTGATATGGGGAGTTTTGAAGCAACCATTGATATGAAGAGTTTTGAAGCAAAATTGTGTAAATTTTTACCCTTTTTCTATTCTTTTTATTTGAATTACTGCTTTTTCTATTTTGGAAGAACTAATGTGAGTGCTATAAATTTTGGGAAAGATTTTTGCTAAATAAGAATTTTATATTATGTATTATATAATAAAAGTTAGGTTTAGATGTCGTGATTGCGTCAAGTGACATCAATAAATTACAGAAACGATCAAAAATTTTACCAATTGAGTTATCTAGAATCCACATATATAAAAAATAGTTATTTTTATTTATTTATTTATTTTTGACAGAAACGATCATTAGTTGGATTATGGATAGACAAAATTTCATCTTGGTATGACCAAACTTTTTTTGAGAAACAAGGTATGACCAATCTAACAAATGATTTTTTTACATAAATTATATTACTACACATAAAAAAAAAAAAAAGAAAAAAAAAAGAAAGAAATGTTATTAATATTTTTAGATTTTCGAAAAAAAATACATAAATTATATTAACCTCAAAAACAACTATTGTTAGACTTTCAGAAAATAGGTATAAAATTTTACTTTATTCTTATATTATTCTCCTATTATTCACACCTCTATAAATTAGACTCATATTAGATTTTTTTGTTCACATCAACTTCTTCAATGTGAAGCGTATATATGGTAAATAATTCATAATAATTACCCACTGCCACCATACGGCTGCTTCTTTTTTTCCTTTTTTTTTTCCCTACCTACAACCTTGCAAGTTTGTATTGTTTTGTATATTCTTTTATCTTTTGTTTAACCTAATTTTATTAAGTTTTATCCGATTTATATGGTTATGGTTTGAGAATCAATCATTAAATATGTTTAGACATGATTTTTTTATTTATTATGGTTTGAGAATCAAAAATTAAATATGCTTATACATGATTTTTTTTTTTTGGTATACGAATTGAACGTTTATGACGTGGGTTCCAATGGCGATATGTTGTTACACATTTATGTTTAATATGATTAAACATGATTTTCTATTATTTATTATATTATATATGAATTACACGTTTATGACATGGGTTCTAATAGTGATATGTTGCTTACATCCCTCAATTTTGATTTAGAGAACAATCTTATTTTTAGCTTATTATTAAGCATGTCTTGATATAATTTGATAATAAACTGTTCTATCTATTTTATTATTTAATTTTACTTAAATTAGAAATTGTTTTCTTATTTTCTTTAGTTTACACATGATTCTTGATTAAGTCATGCATTGCACGAGCATAATATTAGTGTATATAAATCTATGCTAAATACAACAGTGGCTTGATCATATATTTGTTAAATTCATCTTATTTATACGGTTTATAAGTCTTCTTTCTATTTGTCTAAAAGTTTTTATTCTTTTTTTATTTTTTATTTTTATATTGCTACATAGAGTGATTTTTTTTTTTTTTTTGAGAAGAAGAGAGTGATTTAATTGTAGTGTTTAAGATGACTAGAAAATAGTCCTTAAATAACTTTTTGACATCGAAGTAAACTATCACCGTGATTATCAAATTTTAAGTTCTTTTTATATATTCATTTAAAAAAAAAATTGAGCAAAAAAAGAAAAAGATTCTTTTTATATATTACATTTCAGGCACAAATTATTACTTTGGACTGTTACTCGTTAAATTTTGATATTCTTCCTGAAATGTTACTTACAATTGTTTTATATTTTTGACATGTCGAATAATATATGGGCGTTAGTACCTTGAACGATATTACAACATTAACAACACGGTAATAAATGACTTTATTACCGACGAGCTACAACGGTCAAAAAGAACAATTACAAGCCAATTAAGTCTCCATTTATACTCAGATAAAGATTTCTTAAGCAGTCAGGAGAACCATTAAAGGCCCCCAATGGCTTTACAAGAACAGGCTATAATAAGCCATCAAATACTAGAAGAAAGGTACGCACACCAAAATATACAGAATTACATTCTTATTCTCTAATAGATATTAAGAAGCTTTCTGACTTAGTCATGAGATCATTGGTTGATGCCACTCCGACGCATTCTCTCTCATCTTTGCAAGGAACATCACCTTGTTAGGACTTATACAAGGTCCATGACTGACAACCACTTTTGGCATCATTAGTTTGGCGCCATTTGTGAGGATTGAGTTCTGAATCATACAAATTTTTGTAGCTCTACCATTTAAGTGACATGATGAATCCAAGTTCATCAACTCTATTTGATTCGATGTAGATGACCTAGCAAATTCAAACGCTGATAGCAAGCGTAGAAGAGCTAGTCAAACAAAAATTGGAGTTGAGCCAATGCATCTCTCAGGAGAATAGCAATGTGCCACCCCGCTAATGTAACTAGAACAACAATGATGAAGAAGTTCATAGCCCACAGAATAGTCATAAAGAAGAAAATTATAGGTGTTTAG
Organism: Quercus lobata; assembly: GCF_001633185.2. Classification (NCBI taxonomy): domain Eukaryota; kingdom Viridiplantae; phylum Streptophyta; class Magnoliopsida; order Fagales; family Fagaceae; genus Quercus; species Quercus lobata. The sequence goes on along the minus strand of NC_044908.1, from coordinate 29,121,342 downwards.
AACAGTCAAATTCCAGGCAAACAAAACAATCCAATCAAAACAATGACGAGCTTGAGGAAAGAAATGGACGAAATGAAAAGTGCCTTGAAAGGAAAGTCGTCCAGGAACTCAGATGGAATACTCAAGAGAACAGATTCATTGTTCATTGGCAAGGTCCTAGAATGCCCTCTCCTAGGGGTGTGCTCGGTTTGATTTCGGTTGGTTTTTATGGGTATGGCCAACCGAAACCGAATATTTTGGTTTGTGAAATTCTCAACTGAAACCAACCGAAATGGCTAGAAATCAATCGGTTTTGGTGTATTTCGATTTTAGTCAGTTTTGGTCAGTTTTTGGTTTTCCAAAGAGAGGGTTATTGAGAAATAAAGATTTTTTTTTTTTAATTTTTTTTATCAAACAGAGATATTATTGAAAGAAAAACACAGTAAAAACATAGACCCTATTTTCAACACAAAATACAGAGTAACTCAGTAAAAACACAGACCCTATTTTCATCAAAAAATACAGAGCAACACATTAAAAACCATAAAACACAAACTAAGATTAGTAGCTACAAAGTTTCTTTAAAACAAACATCATGGGATGACACAAAACCCATGGAATCCCAGTACAAGCATGGGTGATTTGGGATGAGATAAACAAAATCAAGAAGTAGCAAGAAACGAAGAGACCGAATTGGTACCAGCATAGGTGATTTGGGATGAGAGAAACAAAATCAAGAAGAAGACATACCATAGCAAGAAACGAAGAGACCAAATTGGTGCTTAGAAAAATAAGATGTATGCGGATATCAAAAAAAGGAAAAGATGCAAGGTATGTGTTTGTGAAAGGGAAAGAAAAGTGGGTGAGGGATTGAGGGGCGTGTGTTTGTGAGAGGGAGAGAAAATTGGGTGAGAGGCGGCTAGGGTTATAAGTTATATATAAGATGCTAGGGTTTAATTTTTTTTTTAAAAAATTTCAAAATGGAGAGGCGAAGGCTCAAACTAGTGAACAAGTGGCTGACATGTGCGCAATTTTCCTCTAAGCTACTTACTCTGATATGTTTTAAACTTACATATATCGGTCGGTTCAGTTGGTTTCAAGGTGAAAAAATCCAGCACTGAAACCGAAACCAAAATATTTCGGTTTCAAAAAATTAAAACCAAAACCAAACTGAAAAATTGAACTTGGTTTAGCCAGTTTTTTCTGTTCATCGGTTTTTTGCACACCCCTACCCTCTCCCATCAAAGTTTTAACTTTCTTAATTGGAAACTTATGATGGGCAAATGGATCCACTGACATACATAGAGTCTTTCAAGACATTGCTGAACCTCCAATGAACACTTGATGAAGTGACATGTAAGTCCTTCCCAACAACTCTTAAAGGAGTTGCTTAAGTTTGGTTTAGCAAGTTGGCATCGTCCTTGATCAGAAATTTCGAACAATTAAGTGATTTCTTTATACAACATTTGATTGGTGGCCAAAGACACAAAAGGGAGAAACTTTGAGGGCTTATGTGAAACGTTTCAGCCGATCGATCCTAGAGGTAGACAAAGCAGACAACCAAGTTCAATTGACGGCCTTCTAGACAGGCTTGACCACCAAAGATTTCATCTTTTCATTAGCCAAGACCTTGCCTACTACAATGACAGACCTCATATTCAAAGCTCTGAAGTACATGAGCGGAGAAGATGCGCTAACAGCAAAAGGAATGGATGGCAAGGGAAAGATAGAAGATATAGACGAGCCCTAACACAAAAAGAAGGAGAAGAAAGATCTTTCTCCTAATAAAAAAAATGACAAGGGAAGTTCAAATCCTCTGAATAAAATTGTAAATTTTACCCCTTTGAATATGCTTGTAGAAAAAGTTTTGTTGCAGATTAAGGACAACCCAAATTTGAGGTGGCCGAAGCCCTTAAGCTCATTGCCTCATAGAGGATATTAGAAGTATTGCTATTTCCACAAAGATCACGACCACTATATAGAAGAATGCAAAGATCTGAAGGAACAAATTGAAGAGTTGATACAGAAAGGGAAGTTACAAAATTTGTCAAAACTCAAAAGAGATCACCATCATAAAATAGAGGAAAAACTAAAGCAAAATGATGACAAAAATGAGGATGAGCAAAATAATGCTAGGACCACTGTTAGTGAGATAAGAATGATCAATGGAGGACTAGTAATTAGAGGGTCATTCAAATATTTGTGAAAAACTCACCAAAGGCAGGTTAATAGTATTCATGTAGGACAACCAATGATAAGGCATTGGAAGATAGGAGCAGATGATATGGCATTCTCAAAATAAGATGCTAGAGGAGTGAAGCAGCTTCATGACAAACCACTGGTAATCATACTTTCCGTAGAAGGGTATAACACTTGTCAAGTGTTGGTTGGCAATGGAAGTTCAGTAGACATCATGTATATGACGGCCTTTCAGCAAATGAAGATAGACCTAAAAAGGCTTCACCCTTTTAAGTCACCTCTAGTCGGCTTTATCGAAGATTGAGTCTACCAGAAGGAAATTATTTCCTTATCAATCATAGCAGGAATCTACCCTACACAGGTAACCAAAAGTATTGATTTCCTCATAATTTATTGCTCATTGTCCTATAATGTCATTTCAGGATGACCAACACTCAAACTATTGAAGGCCACAACCTTGATGTATTGTCTCAATGTCAAGTTCCCAACTACCCATGGGATAAGGGAGATTCATGGAGATCAAGTACTAGTCCGAGAATGCTATCAAGCAGTGCTCGCAGGGAAAGAAAAGCACACATGGATCATCTAAGAAGAGTCCTAACAGATAATATGATGAGCATTGCTTCCTCTTGTCCATTTATAACATGAGAAATTGACATCGTCGAACCAATTCCACAAGAACCCATTGCCAGAACTTTGTGTGGAGCAATATCACTTGCAAGTTCGGCATCCAAGGATCATCATCTTGGATAATAGATGACAGTTCGACAATTCCAAATTCAAAGATTTATGCCGTGAGCTAGTAATCAAGAACCATTTCTCCTCCCCCAGGCACCCCTAGGCCAATAGACAGATGGGGGTAGCAAATCGGACCTTGCTGAAGATCATCAAGGTTCAACTTGAGGGGGGGTAAATGGGGCATGGCTAGAAGAGCTACCTGGTGTGTTATGAACATGCTGAACAACGACAAGAACTCCTACAAGGGAAACTCCATTCAAACTAGCTTTTGGTAAAAAAGTAGTTATCCCAATGGAGGTTGGTTTATCTAGCCTCAGGAGAGAACCTTTCGATGTAGATACCAACGAAGAAAGTTGCAAGTTAGACCTTGATTTCCTAAACGAAGTTAGAGAAGATGCTTTGCAGTGAATGACGAAATACAAGCAGAAAATGGCAAAGTATCATGATTAGAGGGTTGAGCTCAGGAGGATCAATCTTGGGGACCTAGTACTACACAAAGTGACTGAAGCCACAAAAGATCTAGCACAAGGGAAATTGAACCCAACCTGGGAAGGCCCATTCGAGATCGGTAAGCACTATATACGAGGGAACTTATTACCTCAAGTGACTCGACGATAAACAGCTACCTCGTATGTGAAATGTAGAGCACCTCAAAAGGTATTATTGTTAGTTAGATGATTTTGTCAATTTACTTTTATTAAACTGTTTTTTAAGCAATAATGAATAAGGGGACAAGTTTCCTTCTATGAATAAACATCTTTCTTTTAGAAAATCTAGAAGTCTCATTTCTGGTTCATTTACTATACAAAAGACCATGGTTTTAAAAACTAGTATGATGAAAGAATTGGAATAGGGAGCGGTTACCAGTTTTATGGTCCGATTGGTGGTCGAACCGAGGATGTCATAAATAATAAATAAATAATTATTAATTATAAAAATAAATAAATAATTTTATAACTGGTCATTTTAACTAAAAAAATTAAATAATAGTAAAACATTAAATATTAACTTACCAACTTTTGGACACCACTTAACAAAATTCAACCAAAAAAAAAAAAAAGAAAAAACCATAAAAAGGTCAAGTGTAACAACTACAAACCATTTTAGTTATTTTTTAATTTGTCAAATAACAAAAAGTAAGTCACCAATGGGTAACAATATCATTGCTCACTTGATATTTTTCCCCACCTATCCTACACTTACACATTTATATCACACCCACCACACATTTTGCAAATCTACTACATCCACATGTTTTATTCAAACTTTCAAACAACAATTCTGAACTTAATTTCTTTCCTATCCTCTACTTTTTGCTAAATTTTCATTTCCCTCTTCAATATTCTCACTCTCTCTGTCTCTCTCATCAATATGGGTGTGTGCAATTGTGCAAGAGCAGCAAACAAAGACTGAAGCAGATAGATCAAATCATTATAAATTTGCTTCGTTTTTTGGCTCCTTCCTCAACACAAAGATAAAAGATCTGATGTTTTTGGGGTCACTGTTGGTGTCTTAGGCTTCACCACTTTAGGCTTGAGAACATTTTCAAAATCAAAATCTCTCTACTCAAATTTGAAATAAAATCTCTCTCTCTCTCTCTCTCTAAACACAGCATCTGAAGTTTTAATAAAAAACTGCTAAAAACTGCTAAAAACTGATTTAACCGTACCGGTTTTCGGTTTTTAACTGTTTTTCTTTTATTTTCCATTTTTAACAATAATTGGACCAGACTAATGCCCAGTTCTTGGTTGAACTAGACGATTCGGTCCGGTTTTTAAAATCATGCAAAAGACAGGTTGCCAAGTGGAAGGTCCATCACTAAAATTCAACGAGTAAAACCATGTAGATAGTAAAAATTCTCAATAAGTGGAAAACCATCACATAAGGTTAACTTCAAATGAGTAAAATCATAATGACAATCAAATTCTCAAAACAAGAGTAAAGTCATGTGATTAAATTCATAAAATAAAAACCAATGAGTAAAATTATATTGAATCAAATTCTCAAAACGAAAGTAAAGTTATATGATTAAATTCATAAGGTAAACCAACGGGTAAAATCATATTGATGATCAAATTCTTAAAACAACAGTAAAGTTATGTGATTAAATTCACAAGGTAAAAACCAACGATTAACATCATATTAACGACTAAAATTCTCATGACAAGAGTAAAGTTGCATAATTAAATTCACAAGGTTAAAAATCAACGGGTAAAATCATACTAACGACTAAAATTCTCATGACGAGAGTAAAGTCGCACGATTAAATTCATATTTAGAAGGTAAAATTCTCATGGAGTTGCTAAAACATGATTGAATCAAAGTTGGATGAGTAACTAAATTTACAAGTCCAAATTTGACAAACAAGATCACATAAGCATCAAGATGTTTATAGGAGTATAAGCATTATCAAAGAACATACGAGTATCAGAATATTCTAATTGTTTGTAGAAAGAAAAAAAAAAGGGTTTAAACATGGGAATCAACAAGTACATTCTCAGGCCTTCTCCTCCTTCTTCTCCTCTAACTCTAGCTTGCTCATTGGCTCGAGCCTGTTCAGCAGCTTCATCAGTCATCATCTCTTTATCTATTGCCTCAAAATCAATGCTAGAGTAATAGACCTCTGGATGATGCTTCATCGTCCACCTTCGGAGGAGCTCAAAGCTTTTGAAATAATCATCGAATGTAACAATTGAGTAAATCTTCGAAAGTAGAAAGTCAACAATAGCCTTCTCACGTTCTGATTCAAGCTTCAATAGGGTCGACTAAATCTGCTCATCTTTTAAGTGATGAGCATCTTCTCTACCTTCAGCTTGTTAGAGATATCCTTCAACTTGGCCTTAGCTTTGTTGACATCATTCATGGCCTCATTCAACTATTTTCTTAGTGTTGAATATTTGGCCTCCACAGCCTTAGCCTTGGACGTAGCCATCACTACCTTCTCCTTAGTCGTGAGATAATCAGTCGTCAAATGCAACGACTCCCTAAGAACCTGAAAAGAAGAGAAGAAAATATGCATAAAAAGAGAAGGAGAACAGCATTTCCCACAAAAAAAAAAAAAAAAAAAAAAAAAACCCTCACCTGCAGCATCTTATGGATATGAAAACTAACAAGCTTGTGCAAGAGAACAGAAGACAAGGCCTTGAGCTTGTCCTCGGTAATGACTTTGCGAGCCCTTCCAAAAGCCGTTGTAGGATCAGCCCTGCCCCATCTTTTCCTTCCTTTTGGCTTTAGTCCTAGGTGGCAAAGGTAGCTCTCTGAGTGACATAATAGGAGAAGAAGGTAAAGAAGGTTGAATAGGAGTTAATATGACAACCCCAGAACCATCTGTAGTCTTTTTTTCTTCAGGGGTGAAATCAGTTTGGACAAGGGTTCATTCTTCTTCCCCTTTGCATGAGCATATTTGTCTTGGTTGAATCGGGTGGCCACCTCTACAAGATAGGAAAAGTAAGAAGAAAGATCATAAATATGTTGATGAGACAAAGACCAAGGAGATAAGAATGCAAAATTCAAACACTTACTTCTTTCTTCCCTAAGAATTAGTTGAAGAATGTAGGCAGAAGGCTCAGGACCTAAGAAATGATCGTACAAAGACCGTGGGTCAACAAGTTCGTCAAAATCCTCAGCACTCAGAGCGAAATCCAATGCTGCCTGGACGCACTCTTTATAACAACTCTTCAAATGTGGACAAGTCGAAGCTGCAAAATAAACAGAAAACAATAGGAGAAGAGTTAGTAAGGACGATGTAAAGTCCCAAAGAGGGGAAACACGCACCAAGCGAGGGAACCTCCCACCTACACAGCAACATGGGCACCTCACCCTAAACCTTGTCAGAAATGGTTTCCTAACCTTTTCCAGATAACTGATTGAAAAACAAACTCAGATCCATCATGTTTCTGAGTCTGCCAAAATCATCAATTATGGTTCCGGTCAATTTATTATCCGAGAGATCAATAACATCAATGTTTAATGCTTCAACCACCCGAGGAATCTCCCCAGACAATTAGTTACTGAAAAGATACACAATACTTAAATTCTTTGGCATAAACAAATTGCTAGGAATTTTACCTGTCAGATTGTTCTTTGACAAATCCAGATGCACCAAAGCTTCCATTTCTCCAATCGTGTCTGGGATTTCCCCATTCAAATTAGACCCAGAAATCCATAAATACTCGAGCTTCTTTAACTGCGTAAAACTCGGTGACTTTTCCACTGGTGCAAGTGATCTCTGGCCAGTCACCGCGGTGGGAGGAGTTTAAGGGGTTCAAGCAGCTTAGAGATAGTGGATTTTGCCAGTAGCCCCCCACTATTTCTAAGCCACTTGAACTCCTTAAACCCAAGTGGCTCAGAGAAAATCCAATGTGTTGCTTTAAGTTTCGGTAGGACTGTTTGTTCTTTGTCATTGAGCTGAGGAACTCAGAGTTTGTCTTGGCCGAAAAGGGGAGAAGGAAGGAGAGGAAGATAGTTGTTTGGTCATTTTGGAATTTTTGGAACGTTAAGGTTCGTTTTTCCGGTTTCTCACTCAAAAGATGAGCAATTTGGCAAGCAATCCTAAGAATTGCTCCACTTTAAGCGTGAACCAGGGAAATTTACGTTGGGGACCAAACAAATAAAATCAATTGTCTCAAAAATAACATCATAATCCTATAGACAAACCAAAATTTAACAAAATAAACTACAAATCCGGTCTAAGAAATTGACCACAAAACAATCAATAATCAAAACAAATAAAAAACCTCAAATTCCTAAAATTTTTACCTTTCTTTTTCTCATTCTTGCTCTGCTTTTTTTTCTCTCCACTCCCACTGTCAGGGCCGGCCCTAGACCAAGCTTCCTCCGATCTCATCGTTTTTTTTTTTTCACTGCTGCGTTTGGGTTTTGATTCTGCAGAACTGAAGAATGGCTAAATGGGTTTTTAAGTTTTGACTTTTGAGGTACTTGGATTTCTGCCTTTCTCTAGACTCTTCTTGAGATTTGCTTAAGACTTAAGTTTTCGCAATGGGATTTGTTTTAATTTTTATTGTGGGCGCCATCTTGGCAGGCATCATCTTAGCTGGGCTGGGGCGCTGGGCTTGTACAATGTTGTGTTTAATTTTTTTAATTTTTAATTTTTTATCTTGTGTTTATATATATATATATATATATATTAGTTATTAATAATATAATGAATAAATCTTTATTTATGCTGGTTGAGATTACTAAAAACTTGATAATGAACTTCAAAAGAATTTAAAAATAAAATAAAAATAATGATGAAAATGCCATAAATGAACAAGTTCACCATAATAATGTTCAGCTAGAAGAAAATGAAAATAATAATGACATGTTGGATTATATTCCTTCAAATATTTATGATCCAGATAATTGAAAAAACATGGACACAAAATTAAGAGATTTATTAGTAGAAATAAAAATAGATTTTAAATGAAATATATTATTGTAGGGACACGATTATTTAACGGCCCAAGAATGACGTTGGGCTCGTATGTAAATAGCCCTAACAATATGATTTGTAGAGAGTGGGTTTGAAAGGCATGTCCTTGGACACAGGTGAGTGGTTTAGTCGTAGTTTCTATGGGAGCTTATGTATAGACGGACTTGGCTTGACTAGCTAAGCCCTCCATTAGTACGGGTTGTAGGACTTAAGTCCTCGGACAGCGTCCGAGGAGCCTTGGATCCTTCCTTTTCTCCCTTTTACAGGGATCTTCCCTCCTTCTGGGGTCCCCTTTCTCCTTCGCTTTCTTTCCCTTTTATACTAGTGTTCGTTTCTCTTTTTAGGGTCCACGTGTAAGTTTTACTTTTTGGGGTGCAGATCTGTCCTGTCAACCTATACCTAGAGTGGTTAGGGGTCGTTGGGAAAGTTAAAGGGCATGGTTTAGAGCATGGGCTTGTCAGATACAGGGTTTTGTATTATGATGTTGGCAGCTTTTTCCCTTGTCCTGTCCTTATACTGAGTTTGCCCCTTTCTTCAGGCATTTTGTGAGGTGCTGAGCATGAGGTTGTCCTCGGCAATATCCTTATGCTCCTTTTAGGATTTCATTATGCGTCCTCGGCAATGACTCTCCTCGGCTTGAGCCTTAGGCCCTAATACAGAATGGGCCTGGGCCGTGAATTCTCTGGCCCCACAGTTATAATATAAAAATATTAAATAAATATTAATTTAATTAATACATAAGTATAAAAAATGCCCCATTTTAGTTCTCGCCTTAGACCTCAAAATGTTTAAGGCCGGTCCTGGTTGGGGTCCAAGGATTAGGAAACTTTCCACTATTTTGTAAACTAATCATTACCCATTCTAAAAATAATTGGTGATTAATTCTAAACTAAATTCGTAATAATTTTCATTTTGATATAAAAAATCAAAGAATTAGTTATGGTATCATCTTATATTTTGTTGTGAACTTTGTTTTAATAATATTCATGATTAAACATTCTTCTGTCATCGTTGCAATAGAAATATATATATATATATATATTTATTTATTTATTAATAGGTAAAACTGAGAGAAAATTCAATTAGATTTTAAACTGGAATTCAATTAGAGTCTAATTTTATGCAACGTGTCTCATCTAATCTAAAATTTTAAATTTTGTGCCAACTTAATTAATTTAGTGTAAAAATTAGAATTTAATTAGAGTTTAATTTTATATCACGTGTCTTATGACTCTCATTTAATGTAAGTTTTTTTTTTTAATTTTTGTGTCAAGTGAGTTAATTCAATGTAGAAAACAAGAAGTTCAATATAAAACCATCAAAAACCTAATTATACACACACACACACACACACACACACATAACCAATGTTCAGAGAAAATTTAATTAGATTCAAAATTGAATTTTGCATTTGTTAGCTTTTCATACAAATTAAATTTTTTAGATTTTTGCTGTTATTTTTTCTCTGAACTAATGAGCATATTTTTTATATTATTTTTATTCAAATATTTTGTATGCCAGGATCTTGAAAGTGATGAATTGTAATTAAGCAGAACGATCATGTGTACTTATTCTCATTCAATTTAGGAGATATTATTGGATTAATTTATTCTTTTATTTTGTGTTGTATTTAGTAAAATTTCACAAATAGAGATTATGAATTGATATTGTATATGTAGTATTCAATAATGATTTTCAAAATTATACACACAATAGCAGTGTAATGAAAAACTTAACCTAATTAATATAATTAAAATTGCAAGAAAAAAGTATTTTAATAATTCCAAATATCCTAATTAAACTAATATCCTATATGTTTTATAAACCAAATTAACATTAATAATACTACTATAATTCATAATTTTCTAATATAAGTATAAATTACATAATAGTTATTAGAATAAGTACAAGTACAATCTCTATAAACAAATCCATTGATTTTTTTAGTTTTTACTTGTCATTAGCACAATTCCCAATGTTACGTAATCCCTATCAATGAATCTTTCTTCATCTTTATTTTATTTTATTTTATTTTATCCGTCTGTCTCCCACTTTTTCTTCCGCCAACGCTACCAACGAAAGACAATAAAATAGCACTAGAAACGGTAGGCATGCTCGATCGTTTAACGCATTTCTTGTCAATGTGCAGTGTGTGGCTGGAATATCAAGTCAAATCTCACTTATGCTATGCAAAATGGGAACTCGATGAGGCAACAGTCCCCCACTAGACTTAATTATTAAGTCTTCTCGGTAGTCCTCCCCCATCTCAGTGTATGATATCATCTTATATTTTGTTGTGAACCTTGTTTTAATAATAGGCATTAAACATTCTCCTGTCATTATGGTAAATAGAAATGATTTCAATAAGTATAAGAATAACCACCATAAACAAATCAATTGATTTTCTAGTTCTTACTTAGTCATTGGCACAATTAAAAAATATTTAATATTCTTTTTATAAAATTGAGATAATCAAAACCATATTATACTAATAATGATAAAAATTTGTAACAAGTCTTGTACTTTATTGACACATCATACAAACTCACAAAAAAAAAAAAAAAAAAAAAGCTGGCACATCATAGTGTTTTTAGGATTCAAATCCTCACTCCCCTCGTTATTGTAACTATCAAATAATAATAATGATAGTAAAATTTCATTTTCAGTAGTTTTTTATAATCTGTAAATTCTTTAAAATAACACATATTTATCGATAAACAAATAACTTCAACTCTAAAGGTTTATAGTGTCTCTCAATCAAACCTTGAGCTAAGAATAAGTAGCAATGATTTATTGTAATTGACATTTATAGCAATATATATATATATATATATATATAATCAATAATAATATTAAATTATAAAGTCATCTTGTTAATGACCATTATTTAAAAAAAAAAAATTGTTAATGATGAAAAATATAAAAAAAAAAATTAAAAAATAAACTGTTAGTGGAGTTGAACAATATGATAGCATCAAAATCTTAAACTTTTAATTTTGAATAATCCAACCACCAAAATGTCAAACAAAACATATATAGTTATAATATATAATTCATTTAAATTTTTTTTCTAGGCGAAGGTTTTTTTTTTTTTTTTTTTAATAAAGGGATTTTTTGTTTTTTTGGTTTTTTAATCTAATATGATTTTTATTAAGGGGGCCTAACTGAAATTTTAAAAATATTTTAAATTTCCAGTTCTCACTGTGTGAACAGATCAGATTGTGGAAGCTAGAAATAGAATAAAATTTAGATACAGTACCTTATGTGCTATTTTGTTAGGTTTCCCTTTTAAAATTCAGCCATGTGGCTACTTAATTAAAAAATACACTTCCATCTCATGAGAAAAAATCTACATAGTGAAATTTTAAAAGGGAAACCTAAGAAATAGCACCTAAGTACTATACTTAAGCCTTTCTTCTAGAAATAATATTCAGTTTTCTAAGTCTTTGGCAGGAAAATTCTAAGAGGTAGGCATCTCAGTCTTCATGGCCCCGGAAGTAAACAATTTAAAAACATTAAAATACACATGATAAGTTTGTAACGTAGTAGAAAAGATTTGACGAAGTATAAGTTTTGAATTTAGTGATAGTCTTAGATGGCTGGACCTAATAATGCCATCTTTTGTTTAAAGCCTCTCCCTCTCTCTCTCTCTCTTCGTTAATTCTACTTTTTTGAGAGTTTCTCTCTCTGATGAAGAGAGAGTAGAGGTGGGCTATGAATTCCTCTTTAACGATGGTACAAAGGGGAATGACATCTTATTCACCAATTAACAAAAGGGACCTTATACACCAATTAACAATAATGTTTCACAAAGACAATTTGTCTAAACAATATATGCATTGATTTAATCTAGCATGGCTCAACGAACATGCTACATAGTATTGTTCAGGTTTTTTTTTTTTTTTTTTTTTGATGAATTCAGGTAATTTTCTTTTAATAATCTTGTTCCCTAAACTAAAATCATAGCTAGCTTAGCCATTGAGAGAAACCACACACAGTAATAATACAACATTGCCAAAGCCAATGAAAATTTTCATTTCATAACACAAGATATATAGGTTGTTTCGTCAGTGGTTTTTAACATATATGAACAAAATGTTTTGATTGATATGGATTAAAAACTTTGCGTTTAAAATTTAAAGTTTAATTTGTCACAAGACTCACAACAACTTATTCTCAAAAAAAAAAAAAAAAAAAAAAGTCACAACGACATACTCTTCTTTTTGTTTTTTCTCCATAATTTTTTTTTCCAAACTTCCTTTGTTTTATTTATTTTTTTTCGTTTTTTAGGTTTTAAAAAATAATGCAGTTTTTTCTTGACCTTTAGGGTTAACGTTCGTCCTTTAGAATTTAAAGTTCTAAAAGATAACCAAATTTAATAAAAACCCTAAAAAGGGTTTGTTTTCTCATGCAAGCCTAGCTAGTGGAGAAGCAAGGATTTAATATTAAGAGGAATGTTTAAAAGGCCAAAATGGCCCATTAGCATTAATTTTTGAAATATTTAGCAACAGAGCACTGTTTCGGAAATAATTAGGGAAGTACCACTTTTTCCGAAAACGCCGCTATAGGGCCCCAAAACGTCACTATAGGGCTTAAAAAACGCCACTATAGGGCCCCTTGAACCTGTTATGGGGACTTATAAAAAAATTTTGCAGGAAAACACCGCTATAGGGCCAAAAAACGTCACTATAGGGCTTAAAAACGCCACTATAGGGCCCCTTGAACCTGTTATGGGACTTATAAAAAATTTTTGCAGGAAAACGCCGCTATAGGGCCCAAAAACGTCACTATAGGGATTAAAAACGCCACTATAGGACCCCTTGAACCTGTTATGGGACTTATAAAAAAATTTTGCAGGAAAACGCCGCTATAGGGCCCAAAAACGTCACTATAGGGATTAAAAACGCCACTATAGGGCCCCTTGAACCTGTTACGGGACTTATAAAAATTTTTTGCAGGAAAACGCCGCTATAGGGCCCGAAAAAGTGGTATTTCCCTAATTATTTCCGAAACTGTGCTCTGTTGCTAAATATTTCAAAAATTAATGCTAATGGGCCATTTTGGCCTGTTTAAAAGCCACAAACACATGAAGTCCTTGAGACCGCCAATTTGGAAGAAAAAAAAAAATTAATGTGAAGATTAAGCGATATTCTAATACAAGAAAGTCGTAAAAAAACATAATCATTATATTGTGTTTATTCTTTAATATTTCTTTAATACATGAATGAGTCATTTTTTATATTTTCACGGAAGATCTTAAAAAATAACATAAACTTTATATTGTGTTTATTTGTTAGTTTATATAATAATCCATTTTGTGATTTTTTTTTTTCATGTCAAAATTCCCCTTCCGACATGAAAATGTTTTAGTAGTTGGAAATAACTCAAGTATAACTTATGTAAATTAAGATTTTTTTAATCGTAAAATGATCATTATGTAACATTTTTATAATCTACACAATGAACATATATGCACATAAAAATTTAAAGTTAAAATTTTAAAAAAATATATATTAAAATTTTGAGTTTATTTGAGCATCAGCATTGGTGGAGCCAAAAAATTTAGCAATTTGGCAACACAAAATGCTACTTTATTTATTTTATCACCTTATTTTACAAAACACCCAACATTAGTGATATTTTTTTAGCATTCAACACAATAAAATAATATAAAAAATACAATAAAATAATATATCTACTATAATAAATAATCCCACAACTAACAAAATAAAATAATATATCTTTTAATAAAATATTTTTTTTTTAGCATCTAAGCTACAGTGCACATGAAAAGATGGCTGTGCACTGTAGCTCAACAGCAAAAAAAATTGGCTTTCCCTCTACTAATGCAGGAGCATTTTGTTATATTTAGCTAATAAATTTAGCATTGTGGTTGATAAATTTAGTATTTTAGCAATTTGCCTCCACCAATAATAATGCTCTTATATAATTATCCTTACAATTTACTACTGATAACTTTTTTTTTTAATATATATATAAGATTAAAATTCTACTATAATATAATCTAAGTGTATATATGTGTGAAGCTTCCTCCCTGAAGACTTAAACCCCAACCCTTGGGTCTGTCCCTGTCTAATTGGCATTGCTAGCAAGATTAAAAACTAGAGTCTGTAAATAAGGAAACAAAATATTACTTAAATATTTTAAGGGAAGTTCACATGACATGTGAAGCATATTTCTATAAAAATCATTTTAGGAGTTATGACTACTTAAAATTGATCTATTACAATTTACAAGAGTTAAACCCTTTTGTTGTAGTACTTTGACTTAAATAATATGTTTGAACTTGGTGAGAAAGTGTAATTAAGTATGTATGCATGTGTGCATGTGTTTAACAGTTAGTTTGTTTCTTAAAAAAAAAGAAAAAGAAAAAAAGAATGATTTGTCAACAGGTATGATAATTAGATTAGTCATAGTAGGGATGACAACAGAAAAAGGTCAAATTATGAGTGTTCAATTCCCACCCTGTCCCCTCTTTAAGCAAGAAAAATCTGCGCAGAGTGGCGTGAAAATATTTTGCAATTCTTAATTAAGTGGTTTCGTCATTGATGAGATAAAGATGAATGAGAAAATGGATGGATGACAATTAGAGTGATGAGACACCAAAAAAAAAAGTGCTTCAAAGATGATAATAGAATATGTATTTAAAAAGCTAAAAATATGTATTAAGAATTATAATTAAGATATGTACAAAATACAAAAAGTATACATCAGGGTGTCGTGGAGTGAGACAAGATGAGGCGGGGCATGCAAAACTTGTCTCCACCTCATCATTTCTCTAGGATGGAGAAAACTTGCGATGGAAAAGTGAGATACGGTAGATCAATCTGGACATGAAATTATTATAATCGTGTAACCATACCATTATAACGGGAGAAAGGAAAAGGAGCAATTCCATTTCAACTACGGAAAGACAAAAACTTATAGGGGATGATAAGATTTTTTAAGGTGGCAAGGGTTGTAGGGCATGGGGAATAACCACTCTTGACCCTCCGTTCCTCCCTTTGCCCCTAGTCCTTAAGTTTTAATTTTTCTCAATTTAGTCTCCCACTTTCTTAAAAATGAATCAATTTGGTCATTTTGATCAAATTTGTTAACAAATGAAGACATTTAAATATGGACAAAGTTTAGCTACAAACTTGGTTATAGCCAATGATTATAACTCCACTCAATATCTTTTTAATGGATGTGAATTTTGATAAATCTACAATTGAATTACATTTTCTTCTTATATCATTTATGCTTGCAAAATTTCAAAAAAAAAAAAAAATCAATAGCTATGTCATAAATCAAATGTTTAAATTTCAAGTTTTTGTAATCTAAAATTATGCATAAAAAATATGTTTTTAGATTGAATAATAAATAACATCCAGTTGGCATGAAATTTGACATGCATGTTAAGATTATAAAAAAACAAGCAATCCAACAATTAAATTTTCAAAATATGTATTCATGTTATTTTTTTAGTGGGAGTTGTAGCTATTACAACTAAGTTTGTAGTCAATTTTTTTCCTTTAAATATTATTTCATATACCTTTTCGTGATATTATTTCATTTTGAGTTATTAAAGTAAATTAAATATAATAGAAAAATCTAAATTGAATTTGAAAAATATATTGGCTAAGTACTTTTCAAAGGCGCATGAATGGAAGAAAAACAAAATTTCCCCTTAAAGACATGGTTTTCTTTCATATATTTTCAAATAAATAAATAAATAGAACCCGTGCCTTGCACGGACCTATAACTAGTTTAATTAAAAATGCAATACTCAAATGGTAGGATTCCAAATAAAAATAAAATAAAATAATGGAA
Source organism: Quercus lobata (assembly GCF_001633185.2). Lineage (NCBI taxonomy): Eukaryota > Viridiplantae > Streptophyta > Magnoliopsida > Fagales > Fagaceae > Quercus > Quercus lobata. Next base: position 29,105,159 of record NC_044908.1, on the reverse strand, counting down.
TATGTGAATATATATATGTGTGTATATATATTCATGATTTTTTTTTTCTTAGAGGAAGATATTTTATGAGTTAAAATGTAGAAAATCATCCTAAAGTATAAGGGTACTTGCACTTTGCATCCAAAACCATGAAACCTTACATTCACCATCCTAATTGTAGCAAACTTTACAAATTTCACCCCACATAGCCTAATTAACCGTTTATATTAATAAGCATGTACTTGTCACATAGTCATAAAATTTTAGTACAATAACTAACAGAAAAGGCAAAATGAAGAATTCAAGTTTTTATGATCATGTGACAATTAATTTTAATAGTCAATAGGGCAATAAAGTGGAATTTGCAAAGCTTAGTATAACTAAGGTGGTAATTGCAAGTTTTCATAGTTTGAACTTTAAGGCGCAAAGTAGAAGTTTCCAGTAGTTTAGAATTTTTTTTTTCCTTTCTATTTTTTGTAATTAACCCTATTTTTGATTAATATCTTCCCACTTTCAAGTTCTCTAGAATTTCTACCGAATGCCTACAATCAAAAAGCATATCTTCTTTTGGCTCACTTTTCTATTCTTATTTCTTACTACTTTACACGGATTAGCGTCTCATTTTTCTATTCTTTTAAGAGCATTCTCTATTTTAGATTTCAATTAATTTAGAGCACTGAATTTGAATGCTGATCTAATCACCTTCGTTCTCAATTGATTGTCTATTTAAGAAAATATTTTAAAACCACCCCTTTTAAAAGTTACCCATACACCTATACTTTTTATTTTAGAAAATATTTGTAAAGGTCCATTTTCAAAAAGTTGGAAAAAAACAAAGGGTATCAAATCAAAATAAAGCAATGGGAGAAAACATTTCAAACTGAACACGTTAGATCGGATCTTTAATATGTTTGTTAGTTTTATTCTGGATAACCTATGTCGTGGCATGTAGAAACTTCAATTATGCTTTCAGGAGTCAGGAGAGATGAGCCAATCAAATGAATAATGCAGGGCTATGTACTTCTATGAGACGCGAATCACGCGCACTTATCCATCAGCTCACTTATTATTATTCAACCAGCTCAGGTTTAGTGAAATTGGCTGGATCAAAAGTGAAAAGACTGAGAGCGACTCTTCGCACGTCTTCATCTTTGTCAATATCTCCAGTCTCTACACCCCACATATAATGTGACACCAATCCGTGTGATCCAAGGGTCACGTACTCACCCGTGTGATGCACGGTAATCTATTTGAAAACAAATAGAGGCATCAAAGGTGAGTTTCTTATCAGTTATTAATATTGATTTACATCGAGTATCAGTATTAAGTCCATATATCTTTGCACTAGTGATGGAAAAGTTGACTAGAACTATTCAAGATCAAGTCTCTTGTGTATGCCTTTTGCATATGATATAGTTTTAGTAGATGAAACTTGACATGTAGTTAATATCAAATTAGAAATTTGAAAAGATACTTTAGAATCTAAACGCTCTAGGCTAAATAGGGCTAAACAAATATAATTTAGAGTCTAAAGACTAAAATTCTAAACACTCTATGTTAAATAGGGCTAAACAAATATACTCTAGAATCTAAGGACTAAAACAAAAATGATGGGGTTGCGAGACTTTATTGTTAAGATGTAACAAAAAGTAAGAGCTTTTATTATTTTGGATCAATAATTTATAAAGATTGAGAGATTGAAGAAGATATGAATCATAGGATAACAGTGGGGTTGATGAAATGGAGAAGTGCATAGTAGAAGCATCTCTAGCAACCTCTCCAAATTTTTATGCTATTTGCGGAGTAGACAGTTCATTTTTTTCTTTTACCTACTTACTTTTTTAAATACACTTTCTAACAGACCTTCTATATTTTCTTTACTCCATTTAAATATTATTTCTTCATTCTTTCTTTAATATTTAAATTTTTTTGTGATATTTTTTTAACAAATCTCGTGAAGCACTTGTGGCGACGATATAGTGAATTGTAGGATCATCTAATTTTAATGAAAAATATTATGTTTACAACATTTTCACAAAAAATTCTATGTGATAAGTTGTTCTTGGTTCTAACTTAAACATACCACTAAAATTATTTTTTTATCAACAGTAATAGCCAGTAAGTAAGGATGGCCATGGGTAGGGTATAGATCGGGTATATTCATACCCTACCCGGAAAGTTTTCCCATGGATACAAAATTATCAATACCCATTAGTATCCATACCCGAATCTTACCTGAATATGTTATCCATGGATATCCATACCCTACTCGAAACCCAAAACCCATTTAATTTTTTTTAATCCAAAACATTTTAACGTAAAAACTAACCAATCTTAAAAAAGAAAAAACTAATCAATAAATTTTTCTTTTTATAATTTCAAAAAAAGTTCTCCAATTTTTTGGTTAGAAAAGAGAGAGAGAGAGAGAACTGTGAGACTCTTCCACCAAACTAGTGCTGTTGTTTGATAATGATGGTAGCCCATGTTGTCTCTTTGAGTAAGAAGCCACTCAAAAGCCTCTGCAATGGCAAGTTCCTCTCTACTAGGCCTCAACTCTTCGTCCCCTTCTTCTTCGATATCCATCAACCTCACCTCAGAAAAGCTAGAACAACAACCACCCATTGATCTCCACCAACCCACAAATATTGCATCCCTCAATCTCCACGACGTTGAGAAGCTATTCTCATCCATACCAACCACCAAGCTCCTACGAGCCTCAGCCAACCTCCAAATGGTTGCCGTGGAGCCCATGGTGGATTTTGGGATGTAGGTCATGAATTCTAAACTCATGGACATTGAGGTTTTCAAAGAAATCATGTTGGGTTTGGTAAGGAGAGGCGGAGATTGGAGAGCTTTGAGAGAGAGAAAGTGATAGTGAGGACTGAGGTGAGGTAGAGAGAGTGTGAGTGACGTTGAGAGAGGTTTAGGTTTTTTTTTTTTTTTTTTTTTTTTTTTTTTTTTTTTTTTTTTAAATACAAGTCGGGTTTGGATAATATCCATACCCTACCCGAAAAATTCGGATAATATCCATACCCTACTCGGTTAAGCTTTACCCATGAAGAACCGGGTATTACTTGAAACATTTGGATTGGATAGGGTTGGATATCCATTACCCAATAGGTATGGCCATCCCTACCAGTAAGAGCACTTATATTGAAGATGCTAAAATGACTTAAAAGTTACTTTAGCAACCAAAACACAAAAAGCAAGCTACATCAATGGCGCTAAATCTAAAAAATTTAGCAACCAGTAAAGAGTCATCTTTGACACTTTACTGAAGCTCCGAAGTTATAATATATATATATATATATATATATATATATATTGTCTTATTTCATTCTCTCTCCTCTTCATTTTAAAATATTTTGGATATTGAGTTGAATATATTATTTTATTGTGTTGTTTATATTATTTTAATGTGTTGAATGCTAAAATAAAACCTTTGATATTTTGTGTATTATAAAGTGGGGTGTTAAAATAGATAAAGCTAAAAACTATATTTTTTAGCAACCTTGTTGTCATGGTTAAATATTAATATATTAATAGGCACTAATTTTAGCAATTTTATTTAATAAAATTACATTTTTCCACCCTTGACAATGCCATCAATTCTTTTAAGAATAATGTTATAGCCACAAATTTTTCTATAACATTTTTACAAACTATTGAGGTAGCAAATTCTTATTGATTCGCATACTTGCATCACTTTTTACTTACCAATAACCACTCACCACATTAACATTTTGTAAAAATTTTGTAGTTTTAGCATTTTCCACCTTTTACAGGCCATAAAAAATTAATTGATTAAATCTAACAAAAAATATACAAGCCCAAAAAAATTAGTCCAACAACAAAAATTACTAATAATAAAGCTAAAAAAAAAAAAAAACCCCAATAAATTTTTTTACCAAAAACAAACAATCTGACCCTGTAAAAAGTTTCAAACAAAAATTCTTAGTGGTTAAGCAGTAGAGTCAAAGGCCAAAGCCACCACACACTGCAAGCAATAGAGCCACCCTTAACTCCAAGTCCTAGCTCCGTCCTTACTTATTGTGAATGCTCTAACACCCACTACTTGAGATTTACTGTGAAAAAATTGTGGTAGCATTTCTCAATTTTATTTTTTATTCTCTCTTCATTTTTTTTTTCCCATCCATACATTTCTTCTTTCATTTCCTTTTTTCTTTTCTTTTTCTCTTGTTTTTTCTCCTCCATACATGTATCCTCACTTCTCATCTTTATCTTCATTTTTACTTTTAATTTTTTACCTCTTCGGCCCATCTTCTACCTCTATCTCTGGATATCTCTCTCTTTTACTTTGACTAAAACACCAAAAAATGTCATTTATCTTCTCATCACATAGTGGGAAATCACCACTATGCTCCACCAAGGGAAAGATAAATAGTCTTCATCCTCCATTGCTTGCTCCACCTCCTCCACTTGTCCTCGTCCTCTCGCCAATGACATGCAGCCCAAATGGGTCAGATTTTTTTTTTTTTTTTTTTAAATGTTCTAATTTCATTAGTTTTATGAGAAATATTGTGTTTTGTGATTCGATTGTGTTTTGTATTTTGTTCTGATTGTGTTTTGGTGTCTTTGTAGCCATTGAGGTTGAGATAAATATTGAAATTTGTTGTGAAAAATCGTGAAATCTATTTACTCAAGGTTAAAGGCGAGAGAGAGTACAAAATATGACACAAGGAATTTACGTGGTTCGGTAATATGCCTACGTCTACTAGAGGTGACAGAATAAAGTTTCACTATAATTTTGGAGATTACAACAATAGCTTGAAGATACTCTCAAACAAACCCAAACCCCAAATACACCATTGGTTCTCACACAAACCCAAACCCCAAATACACCATTAGTTCTATCACAAATAAATAGAGAATACCCAGACAAAAGTTGCATGACACTCTAGCTTCCTATCTCTGGTGCGCACACAGAAGAAGCTTTTTGCTATCTCTCTTTGGAGCTCTCTTTTGCATCTTCTCTCAAACTCACCATCTATTTATAGCTAGATGTTCAGTCGAAATACAAATAGTTTCAGCATATGCATGACTTTTATTTTCAAGGAAGTCAACAATATTGGCCAAGAATCCATGCAACATTTAATGCAAGAGTGTAGAATTTCTTCATGCATTCTTATTTGCTGAATTGCAAATCTTTGGCTTTGTTGATCAAGCCACACTTTCTAACATAGGCATGCAAGCATCCATTGCCAGGATTATACGTCAGATTTTGTTCCTTGCCTTTTGACGATTCATGCAATATAGCATTTAATGCTTGCTTGTAATGTCAATCCACCGACATTACAATTCAAGCCATTTTAACAAATCTCCACACTGCCCTGACTTAAATTGTATCAAGCTTCATAAATGAAATTCTTTGATTGCCTCCACCTTAGCCCTTATGGGCTATCAGAAGCCATAAAAACCAATCAAGTCCAAGTAGTGCGTGAACTTGTTTGTAGGTACCAGCTTCGTTAACATATTAACTACATTCTTTGAAGTGTCAATCTTTTCAAGGACAATCTCTCCTGTAGTAGTCAACTCCCTTATCTTATATAATCTTACATCAATATGCTTTGTCCTAGCATAGTAAACCTAATGCTTTGCCAAGTAAGTGACACTTTGACTATCATAATGCAACTGAACTCCTCCCTAGTTCAAACCAAGCTCTCTGACTAGCCCCTTCAACCACAGTGCTTCCTTTGCAACTTCAGCTACCGCCATATACTCAATTTTTGTAGTAGACATGGCTAGTGGGGATTGTAGTGTGGATCTCCAACAAATAGGCCCTCCTAACAGTGTGAACACATAACTTGTTGTAGACCTTCTGTCATCTATATTGCCTGTATAGTCCAAATCCATATATAATATCACTAAATTATTCCCATGTTGCCTCGTAAATAAGATCCCATATCCTGTGGTTCCATTCAGGTATCTGAATATCCACTTCATTGCATTCCAATGCTCAGTACTTGGGTTTGCCATGTACTTACTGACAATACTCACTACATGAGCCAAATCTGGCCTGGTGCAAACCATCGCGTACATTAAACACCCAACTGCACTTGCATATGGAACCTTTGACATGTCTTCAATTTCTTTTTCATTCTTCAAGCATTGACTACCAGATAATTTGAAGTGATTTGCCAATGGGGTGCTTATGGGCTTAGCATCTTGCATGTCAATTTTTTCAAGAACTTTTCTGATATAGTCCTTTTGAGATAACCATAGCTTTCTTGACTCCCTATCCTTGTGAATCTCCATACCCAAAATTTTCTTAGCAATACCCAAGTCTTTCATGTCAAACTCTTTGCGCAACAAAACTTTTAGCCTATCAACCTCACACATGCTCTTAGCAGCAATTAACATATCATCGACATACAATAACAAGAAAATATAAGAACCATCATCAGGCATCTTAACATTGCTATTCACAACAGGTGTAACCAATCTGAATCATATAGGAATCAAACCTCTTGTACTATTGTCTGGGAGATTGTTTAAGCCTATAGAGTGACCTTTTCAATTTGCAGACAAGATTCTCTGTACCAATTGTTTGAACCCCTCTGGTTGTTCCATAAAGATTTCTACCTCCAAATTCCCATGAAGATATGCCGTCTTCACATCCAGTTGTTCCAATTCCAGATCTTGATGTGCTACCAAGGCCAACACTACCTTGATAGAAGTATGCCTAACCACAGGTGAGAAAACCTCATCATAGTCAATCACATGTCTTTGTGAATACCGCTTTGCTACCAATCTTGCTTTGAATCATTCTTCTTCCTTTTCTAATACTGCTTTCTTCTTTCTGAACACCCACTTGCAACCTATTGGTTTCTTTCCCTTTGGAAGTTCTGACAACTCCCAAGTCTTGTTCTTATTCAAGGACTCCATCTCCTCCACCATAACTTCCATCCATTTGTCCCTTGAGCTATCAATTGCTTCTTGAAAAGTGGAAAGATCTTCGCTACTGATTATTAAGCAATAAGAAGCAAGATCCTTAAAACCATACCTGACTGGTGGTCTTATATTGCGTTTAGGTCGTTTTGATATCATGTTGTGATCTTCTTGATCACTATTGTAAGATTCTTTCTCTAACTGAGATTCCACTTCATCTAGCTCTACTTGCACCACTGATCTATTGTTGTCAATACTACTTCCCTTTTCTTGGGACTCCTCTTCCTTTCTGAAAACTTATATCATGGAATTCTCGTCAAACACCACATCCCTGCTAATCACCACCTTTTGTGCCACTGGATCCCAAAGCTTGTACCCTTTTACTCCTTTCTCAAACCTGAGAAAAATACACTTCTTGGATTTTGAATTAAGCTTTGACCTTTCTTCAATGGGAATATGAACATAGGCTGGACACCCGAATATCCTCATAAATGAGTAATCAACTTCTTTCCTTGTCCATACCTCCTCAGCAACTTTCTCATCAAGCGCAGCCCTAGGTGATTGGTTAAGAATGTAACAAGCCATGTTCACTACTTCAGCCTAGAAGATTTTAGGAAGCCCCACATTTAGCCTTATGCATCTGTCTATCTCACTAATTATTCGGTTAAGTCTCTCAGCCATCCCATTCTGTTGAGGTGTTCTTCGTATTGTAAAGTGCCTCTTGATACCATGCTCTTCACAAAACTTCCAAAACTCCCCATCCTTGTACTTAGTGCCATTATCAAATCTTAGGCACTTGATCTTCCTTCCAGTCTAGTTTTCCACTTTAGCTTTCCACTTCTTGAACTTTGCAAATGCCTCAAACTTGTTCTTCAAGAAGTAAACCCAAACCTTCCTGGAGTAATCATCGATGAAACTCATAAAATACCAAGCTCCACCTTTAGAGACCACTTTCACCGATCCCCAATAGTGTATATAATCCAATATATCCTCTGTCTTGTGCGTGGTGTGGACTAATGGAGTCGCCACTTAGATTAGGTCTAGGCACCATATTGGGCATTTTGAGCCAATCACTTACATACATGGGTCCATGTACCAAATTATGGGTTCGGAGTTTAGGTATAGCTTAGGAAGGTGTTAGGCACCTAAGACCACCCGGCTTGTGGGCCGGCCTCCATTATGTGTTGTTAGGCCATAATATACATCATGCATTTAAGGAAATAACACACATAACATGTTAGAAACATATCACAATATAAAAGGAAACAAATAAAACACAAGTCAATCATATTATACTAAAAAGGAAGAAGATAACAATTAAAACATACACATGAGGAAAGATTATAAAATAAACTAAACATAGCAAAAGATTCAAAAAAACATGGAAAGCAATTAAACCTAAATAATTAACCTAAAATAGAGTTAAACAAAATCAAATAACACATGGAAAATGATCAAAGATAATAAAAACAAGATTTAGTATGCATACACAACCTTTAATACAGATTCAAAAAAATTACATTTTTAGAGATTTAATCAAACAAACATATAACATGTGAGATCAAACAAGCATGTTAGAAACCCTAAAAAAGTAAACTAACCTAAAACAAAAACATAAAACATCAACGTAAACAACAAAACATGAAATAAAACAAACAATTAAACTAAACTACATTAAATCAATAAACATGTTAAACTAACCTAGGGATTGCAATAACAATATAAGAACAAGAGGAACATATTATAAGCAACCTAAAATCAGATTAATACATATCAAACTTAATCATGAACATCAAACAAATCAAATAAAACAAATATAAAAACTTTGTTATGAAATTCCTGTGAATCTTATTGAACAAAGAAAGAGTTCATGGAAAGAACTCTCACCTTGCTTTAGATTATGAGTTTAGAGTTTGTTTAACCAACCCCTTAGTGCCTACAACACAAAGATTAGATTGATAGGACAATAATAATCAAAAGAACACAATAGTTTAGGTAATCACAACTCAAGAACAAATTTTAATTGAAAAAGGTTTTGAGAAAAGAATTTTGGGAAATTGTTTCTGCCTTAGAACTAACTAAAGAGAGGTTTTAATTTTGTAAAAAAATGTTCTAAGGTGCTGCCCTAGGGTTTTGAAAAGAGGAAAAGGGTTTTAGAGAAGATGGAGGCAAAAAGAATCACTCTTTCTAGCTAGGGTTTTGATTGAATACATAAGGTGAGTATTTATAAGTTAAAATTAGGGTTTTTTTAATGATCTCTAGACGTTCTCAATGGTCTATGGGCCAGTCCACATCAAATAATGATGTTTTGGGCCCTTAAAAGGAAGTTTTAAAACCTAGAAAATCAAACTACCCAGTTGACCCAACTTCAAACAGTCATAACTCACTCAATATAAGTCCTTATTAGGAAAAATTTGTATTCAAATTGAAACTCAGGATGTCTACTTTCTAATGAAATAAATATCACTCAAAAATTATTTGTGGATCAAAAGTTATGGTCAAAAAAGTGAGCAAAGGTTATTTTAAGTATCGACTTCAAAGCGAATTGAGCACTTTTGAGTTGTGATTACTTCCAAACTATTGTGAATTCTTTAATTACCCTTGGTTGACATATGTCAATCTCATCATTGGGGCCGGGGACCAAAATTTATTAATGGGTATAAAATGCGATGTTTGCATGTGGCTATTTTGAATTGCATCCTACATTGCTTTCCCATGACACAGTATTTGTAGAAATCTAACTTATATGACTTAGCTCTAGCCAACAGATTTCTTTTCTACAATTCTCTCATACCACGCTTACTCATATGCCTTAGTTGCATATGCTACAAGAGTGTATCATTCTGCTCAGAGTCAGTCACCACAGTAGCTCCACCTACAATGGTGTTGCTGACTAGCTTGTAGATATTACCTTCTACTTTCTGCCCCTTCATCACAACCATAGTGCCCTTTGACACCTTCATTAACTCATTCTCAGACTTATAGCAATAGCCATTAAAGTCTCGGGTTCCCAATGAAATTCATTTTTTTTTCACCTCTAGAACATGTCGTACCTCTCCTAATGTTCTCACCACATTATCGAACATCTTTATCTTAATTGTTCCTATTCCAACAACTTTGCAAGAAGCATCATTGCCCATTAGAACAAAACCACAATTAACCGACTTGTAAGTGTTGAAGTAATTTCTATGAGGAGTCACGTGGAAAGAACATGCTGAATCTATAATCCAAGAATCGATCAACCAGTTGGCACTGGATGAAGCAGAAAGCATATCTTTATCTGAATCTGAATCTGAATCTGCTGCCACAATGTTTGCAGATCTTGAGGACCTTTCCTTGTCTTTGTCCTTGCCTCTTTTCCACTCTAGATAGTCTCGCTTAATAGCCCCTTATTTTGGCATTTATAGCACTTCACTGTCTTGCTTTTGGATTTGGATTTGCTATATCCCATGGCAGAATTGTGATCTCTGTCTTTCTTTCTTCCACGATCTTGATTACCTTCTACCATCAACCCTTCACCAGAACTTTCACCCGAATTCTGCATCCGTTGGTAGTGATCCAACAAGGCTCTTGATATCTCATCAAATTCTAGAGTCTCTTTCCCCCAAAGTAGGGTCATAACCAAGTGTTCGTAGGAAGCCGGGAGGGAGGACAGGAGCATCATCGCCTTGTTTTCATCATTGAATTTTATATTGATCCGTAACAAGTCACTGATAATTTTATTGAACATGTGGACATGTTGAGCTAAATTCGCACCCTCTGCCATCTTAAGCTCATACAGTTTTTGCTTAAGATTAAGTTTATTTGTGAGGGACTTGGACATATACCAGCTATCCAACTTCAACCATACAAGCACAGTTGACACATCATCCATGACATCATACATAAGCTCATCTGCAAGACATAGTCGAATTGTACTCACCGCCTTCAGATTGAGTTCTTCCCATTCGTTATCTATCATTGTCTCTAGTTTCTTCGCTTTCCCGTACAAAGCCTTCACCAAACCTTGATGTACCAACAAATCTTTCACCCTTCTTTGCCATGACCCGAATTTACCAGTTCCGTTAAACTTAACTACGTCTACCTTGACAATAGAAGCATTGATCTCCATTGTATAAATCAACTTGGAGCTCTGATACCAGTTGTTGTGAAAAATCGTGAAATAATCGGTTTACATAAGGTTAAAGACGAGAGAAAGAGAGAGGAGAAAATATGACACAAGGAATTTACATGGTTCAGCAATATGCCTACATTCACAGAAGGCGACAGAATAAAGTTTCACTATAATTTTGGAGATTACAACAATAGCTTGAAGACACTCTCACACAAAGCCAAACCCCAAATACACCCTTGGTTCTCTCACAAATAAATAGAGAATACCCTATTGTATTTAGACAAAAGTTGCAAGACACTCTAGCTTCCTATCTTTAGTGTGCACACATAGAAGAAGATCTCTACTATCTCTCTTTGGAACTCTCTTTTGCATCTTCTCTCAAACTCACCATCTATTTATAGCTAGATATTAAGTTGAAATACAAATAGTTTCAGCACATGCAAGACTTCTATTGTCAAGGAAGTCAACAATAGTGGCCAAGAATCCATGCAACATTTAATGCAAGAGTGCAGAATTTCTTCACTCATGCTTATTTGCTGAATTGCAAATCTTTGGCTTTGTTGATCAAGCCACACTTTCTAACATAGGCATGCAAGCATTCATTGTCAAAATTGTATCTCAGATTTTGTTCCTTGCCTTTTGACGATTCATGAGATATCATTTAATGCTTGCTTGTAATGTCAATCCACTGACATTACAATTCAAGTCATCTCAACAAAATTTTAATTTACTATGCTAATTTTTTTTTATTCGGGTTAATTCAAGTGTGAATTATTTTTAGTGAGAAAAATGTTTGGAGTTGCTACGGTAATTGCTACAATGTTCTCTTCTTTGAGAGAGCTACTGTAGCAACTCCAAAAAAAATTTGGAAGAGTTTGGATTTTAGAGGTAGTTGGAGCTGATTTTTTGGGTTTGCTCTCCAAAGAATGACTTTTGCTAGTCTATTAGAGATGCTCTCAAGTTGAACAAAAAATTTATAAGCCTGCTATGAGAGAATTATACTTTATGGTACTGAATGTGAAGCTGTTAAGAGGCACCATATTCATGAAATGGGCATAAAAGAATTGAAAATACTAATATGGATAAGTGGAAATATTAGGAAATTATAGCATTTGAAAAGAGAATGTTCACTTAAAAAAATGATGGTCCCTAATGATAAAAAGATGAAGGAGAGTCACTCAAGATGATTTTCTCAAGTGCAAAATGTAGATGAGAGTGATTAATGCACTGGTGAGGAAGAGTTAGTTGATTCAAGTCAAAGGAAAAAAAAAGTTGTAAAAATAAAGCATGACCTGTCAATTTAGCAAGTAATTGGGAGTCATACTCCGAATAGGATAGAATGACATAAAATAATACTGACCTTGATTAGTCGATTGAGGATCCATAGCTAACCCAACATTTTTAGGGCTAAGGTTTCGTGGTTATTGTATCAAGTCCAAATTGATTATGAATATGACAAGAAGTTGATTACAGGACTTACATTCAATTCAAACTGAAATCCCTACCCAGAGCATTGTATTTTTGTCCCTACTATCAACAAGAAAGTGGGATATGAAATCATACAAATTCAGGGTTAGTGAAAGGACTGCCTAAGGAATCATACAAATCAACAAGAAAGTAAAAGAACTGCCTAAGGAAATTGTGATAATATGTCTCAGATCATTAGAGGACCAACGAATCAACTTAATCTAAGTAAGTTATAAGCACCTAATCTAAAAAGTATCAGGTTATTCTTAACCAAACAGAAGCAATACACAAAAACAGCATTAAAAAAATTCAGAGATATGTGCGTATCTGGAAATGGATGCAGACATTTGATAATAATGTTCGAACATGAAATTATGATGACTTTGACTAGACTTGATCTGACCTTGTGTCACTAACTTGACTAGATGTTGTGTAAAAGTTCGATTGGATCTTTTTGTTACCTTCATCCTCGATAACCCATCTCATGCCAGGTAGAATCTTAAATCATGCTTCAGGTGAGCTGAAAAAACCCAGCTAAAATATCCTGTAGTTGAACATTAGAGGGCTTGGCTTATATCCAGTTGGCAAATGCACCAGACATGCATCCATCTCTGCAAGTGTGATGCGTCCATCTCCAACTTGCATCTAGTACACAATTTCACTGAACAACGACTAGTATAGTCTCATATCTTCATACCCCACTATCAATGAGGACTGGTGGTTCTCACAGCCACAGGATGGCATATGGCATTTCCTTCTCCACCCTTACCACGCCAAGAGAGGAGGGAAAAAAAAAAAAAAAATTATGGACTGCACTAAATGGTACAGATTGTGAAGCAGATCCAGGCATGTCAAATTCCAAATGCATTTCCTACATTAAGTCTTGAATAAGTTCGGAATATGACAGTATGCACATTCACTTCAAACTAAAGTCCCAACCTGAGCCAAGATTGAGAGCAGTTTTTTTTTTTTGGTTCATTCTTTTCAATAAGAACGTGATTTGAAATTATTTGAATTCCCCTTCATTCTATTGTGCTAAGTGAAGGGTGAAGGAACTGCATAAGAATCCTATTTGGATCCATTCTCAAAATCCAATTTCAAGCCATATCAAAGTCGGATCTTCAACCGTTTTATTTCACACTGGAGGGGTGGGGAGGGTGTTAGTTTGAGGGATCTATAAACTTAGTAAAATCACATTAAGTTCCACATCTGGGTCACATGGATCTGAAAAGAATTGAAAAATGATTAGAAATGTTTCTGGATGAAAAAATTAAAAAGCTTATCCAGAAAGAAAAGAAAAGAATGAGAAACTAATATCGGAAGAAACGAAAATCTAACCTCCCAAAGTTCATATAGGAATTAGGGGCCACAAATAAAAATAAGGAAGGGGGTGGAGAACCTCATGGACAAAATTTGCATGCAATTTATGAGTTTAAAACATGTAAGGCACCAGCGAAAGTAGACCAAAGAATAATAAACTTAAAAAAGAAAAAGAAAAAAGAGAGACACATTATAGAAGCTAGTTCTAATAAGAGAACAACCTCTTTCCCCTTGTTTGATAGAATTATTCACTTATATAAAATAAAATAATAAATAAATAAACTCCGTATAATATTCTGCTACAGATAAAGAAAATCTTCTGAACTATAGTTACATTATAAGGCGTTTGTGCTTTTATTTTATTTCCTTTTTTCCTTTAGCAAACAAGATAATGCAGACAATCTGCTTTGCTTTGTCATTTCCTTCTGGTATATTGAAGAGGAAAAATTAACATGACGGATCCATCTCGACGGACTTGACTTAAGAAGAATATACTGGCACTGGACGGATCAAGTTAGGACAGACGCAACATGGATGGATTGAGCGGCCACGTGTCATCCAACTCATCATCACGTAGTCTCCAAGGAACCTTGAATACTTGTGACACACGATTAGTTCTGATTCGTAGAGTCCCAACATGAATGGAATTCCGATCCGACTGGAATTCTAGAATATACGCGTATTAATGAGTAACTTTGAATTTTATTTTCAAATAACATTAAATATTAAAAAATTTAGTTAGTTGTCAGGTTTGAAAAGAAAGTTGAAAACTAGCATCTCGAGTGTCTAAAACTCGAGTTCCAAGATAAAAATCGAGTTTTTGAGTCTCGATTTGTGGAAATCGAGTTTTTGAGACTCGAGTTTCACTTCTTCTTCCTTGCGTTCTTCAGAGTGTCAGATCGTTCTTCGTTCTTCTTCTTCGTTCTTCGACAACAAATCTGAAGACCAGATTATGCCTCTTCAAATCAGATCTTCCTCTTCAAATCATCTCTTTGTTTCTTCAGATCGTGCCTCAAATCGTTCTTCCTCTGTTTTTCTTTATTCTTCGACGGTAGATCTGAAGACCAGATCGTGCCTCTTCAAATCAGATCTTCCTCTTCAAATTGTCTCTTCATTTCTTTAGATCGTGCCTCAAATCGTTCTTCCTCTATTTTTCTGAATCGTTCTTCCTCTGTCTTTCTTTAGATCTCCAAGTGCTTTTTGGAACTCGAGATCTATAGATTGAAATCGAGTCTATAAAATTCGAGATGCTAGTTTCCAACATTCTTTCTAACGCATCTTAACTTACGATATTCTCCTTCTTCACTGTGCTATTTTGCACATTCCCTCGAGTATCTTTCCTATAAGGAAAAGACTTGTTCCGCAAGTCTTGGGGTATGGCCCTATGCGACTATAAAAACCCAAAGACCCTTGAGAAAAAGGTATGCATAATTGACCCCTCTCTAGCACTCTAGAGTTGTGAGAATAATTCTAACTTGACCTTCGGAGGGTATTTGGCCGGCACCGCACCGGTGCTCTCTGTTAGGTCTTCTCTCTTTACTGTGCAGGTATCGTTTCGAGTGTGTGAAGATCGTGTGGCTCATTGGTGATTCTTTATGGCATCATCATATATTAATACAAGGAGTCCAAGTAAAATCATCCATTTTCTTTTGGATTTTATTTCCGAATTTTGAACCAAACTTCTTTTTAAATTTGACTTTACCGTAGTTGAGAATCATGAGGGATTTTTTTATTATAATTATTTTTCTTATTGACGTACTCCTTGAAAGCACGTTAAAAAGGCTCCAGTAAACATAGAGACAGAATATTGAGGAATGAAATTTCATATTGGAATTTTTCTAATTGCTGGGTATTGATTCTTAGCAACTTAGGTGTTGATTCCTAAGTTTTTAGCTTGGTGCTGATTCATAAGGGCCTATCCTTTATTTTATGTTCAATTGTCTTCCCTATATTCCTATTCTATCTCCCTGTCCTATCACCTCCTGATCTGGACTTGCTCCAACTAACATGAAGCCCTGATGACTCATGCAGTAATGAGTTCAAGGAAAAAGAAAATCAAATACCAAAAGTTTGAAAAATTGTGGTCTAATTTCAATATGAGGCCTTCTTGGCACCTTTCATAGGCTACTTTACTTATTATTGACTCTTATTAGTGTTAAATTCCTTTAGGCTAGAAAGTTCTTAGTTCAGTTTTAATTAAGTTTTACTTGAATTAGGGCAATCTTGTAAATTCAAAATTTTCTAAAATGAGTTGTCCTTGGATGTACAAAAGGCCGATGAGATTTCATTTGGGTCATTTTTCTATTGATTCTTTTAATTACTTTTGTCTTTGTTATTTGTAGTCCTAATTTTTCTAGTAATAACTTATTTAGAGTCCTAGTCCTTCTAAGAAAGAATTTGGCAATAACCTATATTTGGTTTTTGTAAGTATTTGGCACTAACCTATATAAAGGCTTAATTGAACTCAATAACATTTATAGTGAGATTGATTAATAAAATTTCATCAACCTACTTTATAAAATACAAAAGGGTATTAAATGCACATAGAACTCTTGAATTTAACTCACACCTGTTGTGTTACCTTAGAGATTCTGTTTTACCTGATTTAGGGGGGAGGGTGGGAGAGAGAAGAAAAGGCAAAAGCCCTTCATATAGGGCTAAATGTGCCCCCTATAATAATTAAAGGAAAAGGCCTTGCATGTGATTGTCTTCTCCTACCCAAGTGCATTGCTTGGGAAAACCAAGGTGTGATTGCCTTGTGTTTATCTTTCTTTATTTCTTAACACCAAACAGCCATCGAACATATTCAAAAATCAATCTTTTTATTACCAGAACCTACCTAAACCCTTAAGCATCAAAACTTATTCAAGAACCTTTAAAGATCTGATAAAAAAATATATAATTTAGTATTGAACTACCAAAGATCCTACATCACTTGAACATATCTTAATGGATGTAAGTAGCAACACTTGGTCAACCTTCATTGGTAGAAATAAAGAACAAGCTTCTTAGATAGTGAATCAGAAATCATATGATTATTGTTGGGAGAATCATAGGGAGAAGTAAATCAAACATCTATTATGATTGTTGAATTTCTCTAATTCCTCAAGGGAGATGTGTAAAAAAACTCTTCCTTTTGTTTTGATGTCCTAGTTACATGCATGACACTTTGGCTTTACATGTGTTGAATTTCATTTGGTTGCATGAGTAAGTGGAATTACAATTATATCCTTCCTTGGACTACCTACTTACAACCTTAACCATTTTATAACATCTCATGCATCATACCTAATTAAAACACCTAATTAAAACACCAACTACTATATATCTAATAACTTAACCACTACCACCGCACACCCTTGGTGTGTTGGTCACTCCACAAGTATAAGTGCTTGTGGGGTGTGGGGGCATGAGCCGGGATTCAAGTCTCCAGGTAGGAGCTTTACACACATATACACTTAGATTAGGCTAGAGTAGAAATTCTATCTTGTAAAAAAAAAAAAAAAAAACTTAACCACTTAATATAGTTTTGTACATACTTAGTATACATTCATAATACAATTAACCATTCAATTATATAATCTTTACAATTCTTATTCAATGACATTATATAATAATATGCTTATTAAATACTCTTATATTAATTTTAGAAAGTAAGTGACTCAAAATAATAATTAACCACTCGAACACATAGGTTAACTACAAAGTTGGGTTGGGATGTTACAAAAAGTCCTAGGACGATTCAAAGAAATGGACGATCCTAGCAGATGGCTCGTTAGTTTAAAAAAGAGGAGAAGTTAGGGTCGTCATTAACACTTTAGAAGGAGAAATCCTCAAGTACGAAGTACAACTTCAGTTCCTCGCCACCAACAACGAAGTAGAATATGAAGCCATACTGACGAGGCTTAGGATTGGGAAGGCCTTGGGGGCCAAGAACACACTCCTCAAAAGTGATTCCAAGCTAGCAATAGGGCAAATAAGGGGAGAGTATGAAGTGAAGGAAGGCCGGATGCAAAAAAACCTCAAGCTGACGAACCAACTGATCCAAGAATTCGATCAGATAGACTTTACGCAAGTCCCCCGAAGCTAGAACTCAGAAGCAGACGAGGTAGCAAGGCAGACATCGTCAGAAGAGAGAACAGGTTTGCCAGATTTGAAAGTAGAAGTATAGAAACATCCAAGCATTGAAGAACTCCACACTTTCTCAATTCAAGACCAGAGCAGTTGGACGAGTCCAATCTTCTCTTTCCTCCGAGATGGACGACTCCCAGTAGACGCAGACAAAGCAAGGAAAATCAAGAAGCGAGCAGCTACGTTCACGATCTTGAATGACATTCTGTATAAAAGGGACTTTTCCATGCTTTACCTGAGCTATGTTGAGGAAGACGAAGCTAAATACATCATGAAGGAGGTCCATGAGGGAATATGCAAAGATCACATAGGCCCAAGATCCTTGGTAAGTGAAATTATTAGAACAAGTAATTTCTAGCCCATCATGTAGAAGGACATAAGGGAATTCATCGAAAGATGTGATAAGTGCTAAAGGTTTGGGAACATCCAACGTGTCCTAGGAGAAAAGATGATGGCCATAACTTCCCCATGGCCATTTGCTCAGTAGGGGATAGATATCATGGGCCTCTTACCCTAAGGTAAAAGGCAAGTAAAATTTTTGTTAGTTGCAATTGACTATTTCACTAAATGGGTGGAAGCAAAAGCACTATCAACAATCACGAAGGCGAAGATCCAAAGCTTTGTGTGGAGAAACATAGTTTGCAAGTTCAGCATACTAAGGACGATCATATTAGACAATGGTCGTCAATTCAACAACCAAGAATTCAAGAACTTTTGCTCAGGACTCAGAATCAAGAACCAGTTCTCTTCACCAGGACACCCACAAGCCAACAGGTAGACAGAAGTGACGAATCCAATGTTGCTGAAGATCATCAAAGTTCGACTGGAGGTGGCAAAGGGTGCATGGCCAGAGGAATTACCAAATGTCTTGTGGGCCTACAAAACCACCGCTAGAACCCCCTAACTGGAGAGACGCCATTCAGACTCACCTATGGCACTGAAGCAATTATACTAGTTGAGATAGGAATCACCTTCATGAGAAGAGAATTCTTTCAAGAAGGCGATAACGACAATCAACTAAAGGTCAACCTGGATTGCTTGGACAAAACAAGGGAAGAAGCGTCTTAGAAAATGGCCAAGTACCAGCAAAAGATGGCCGAATATTACAACAAGAGAGTAAAGCTCAAAAGACTCAACATAGGAGACATTGTTCTACGTAGGATCACACCAACAACAAAGGACTTAACACAAGGAAAGCTCGGATCAACATGGGAAGGGCCTTACAAGGTCGTCCAATACTTGAGACAAGGAAGCTACCACCTGGAATCGATGGATGGGAAAAGACTGCCATGTCCATGGAACATCGAGCATTTGAAAATGTATCATCAATAGAGACAAACCATTGTTGTAATCATGAAAGTAATTTCCTCATTCAAAATAAAGAAATAAAAGTACTATTCAGCAAATATTCTTGCAAATTGTGTATAAGTATATGGTGGGACAAAGAAAATAAAAATGATAAAATTCCTTAAATGAATATAAATCACAGACGAAGCCAAGTGATAAAATTCCTTAAATCGATGTAAATCATCTAAAAATGGTTAAGTGATAAAATTCCCTAAATGGATGTAAATCACCTAAAAATGGATAAGTGATAAAATTCTATAAATGGATGTAAATCACCGACGAAGCCGAGTGATAAAATTCCTTAAATGGATGTAAATCACTAACAAAGCCAAGTGATAAAATTCCTTAAATGGATGTACATCACTTAAAATGGCTAACTGATAAAATTCCTTAAATAGATGTAAATCACTTGAAAGAAAAGCTAAGTGGTACAATCCCTAAAATGATATGGATCACTTTGACAAGGCTAAGGGAGGTAGACCATATGGCAAAGGTCAAACAAAAAACAAAAGTTCGCATAGCAATTAATAAAAGGCGATCATCATAGTTAAGACAAACAAACACATGATATATATATATATATATATATATATATACATAACTGTAAAGTAAAAGGAAATTGTTTCAAGGTTACCATCTAAAGCCCAGAAAATACAAAGGGCACCAAAAATAAAGCCCAAAAATACACTAGGCATCAAAGTAAAAAAGAAAAAAAAAGAAAAAAAAGAAAGAAAAAAAGAAAGAAAGAAAAGTGTAGAGTAAGAATGGCAAGAGAAAGAAAAAGTGAAGAAGCAGAAGAGAGAAAAATGAGAAGTTTAAAAGCTAAACTTGGGACACTGAAAACCAAGGGAGACCTAAAAGTCCCTCGAACAAAATGATGCCATCCACCACTCAGAATGCGCCACGTGACCACAACATGCACAACGGCGTCACTTCGCATTAAATGCAGATAAAACAAAATCTCAAGAGTCACATTTGAACAAATGACCTTTCATATTCTTGAGATTGTCATCACACGTATGGACGACCTCAAAAGAAGGGGGCAGCTGATAGACTAAATAATAACGTTTGTCTAGGTAGGCCAACCTGGACGAAGAAGAACGTCATGAAGACAACCATTCATTGCCCCGACCATTACGTATCGATGAGGAGACTGTTGTAGCCTCCATTAAGGCTACATTAACTAGGCCTGAAATGTTACAAAGAAGGCATTCAAGCCACCATTAAAGAAGGCCAACAGCTAGTAAGAAGAAGAGCCTATTTATAAACTCAACCAAGCTCAAGACAAGGTAGATACAATATTCACTCTTATTACGAGTTCTCTTCATTCTCTGATTAACTCCAAAGTTCTATTTTCAGACTTTATCATCGAAGACTCTGTGGCAGGCACCACACCGATGACCACCTGAGAGAATTCTTATTTGTGGCCTCTTGTAGGACCTTGGACGAGCTTGTGTTGGGAACCCTCTAGACGAACCTAACTATTGACGATTTCAACATCACCACATATAATAAACAAAAGAGTTGGATCTTGATTTTGGAATTGTTGTGTTTAGGATTACACACACACACACACACACACATATATATATATATATATATATAGGCAAATAGTCATGATATTCTTTAAAGGAATCGTCTTTGGAACTGTATACTTGCATACGATTACATATATATTGATGAGTACACAAATTTGAGTCGTCCAAACTTATCATTGGACAACCGTAGCGCCTTAAATGGGCATTTAATGCAAGAGTTGTTACAGACGAAAACACACCAAGACATAACCATTGACGGGGTCATCAATTACATCATTAAAGCACCAAGAACGTTTCCAAGATGTAAATATATTAACAAAGATTAATAACAGCTAGACTCGTTTACAATAAACCCAACCAAAAAAAAAAAAAAAAAGCTACTTAACACCCTCTTTGAAATCCAATGCATGTTCGAGTGGAACTTCCATTATAACCATCTCGCATTCAAGATCCAGCACTTGCTCTCATAGTCCCTTGAGCCCATACATTTTAGGATCAACATCTTTGTTTGGTATAGGGTTGAAAGTGTTGGCTAAGCAATAGTCACGAATATATGAATTTTATCTAGAATATCTATTAAAAAACTTAAATTATACATAATCTAATATAAAGATAACTTAAATATATTGATATATAACAAAAATACACAAATACATGAAGTTTTACGATTTTCTTCTACAAGTTATCATATTTTGAAGTGATTGCACGATAGATTTGTTATCAATGTTTTAACTACAAAGCAGAAGAGAGTATAACTGCGGCACCACCAAGGAGAACTCACGGTCAAAGTATTCTTAGTGTTGCTTTTAATGGAAAAATAAAATTAGGGATTTTTTTTTAATGAAATGTGTCAAACAAGTTACAAATATGAATGATTATTGATTAGGTGTTTTTATCTTTTGTTTTTGAATGGTTCTTTTGTAGAATATTCAGATTATTGATTAGGTGTTTTTATCTTTTGTTTTTGAATGGTCCTTTTGTAGAATATTCAGTTCATCTTAAGGTTGTCAAAATCGGGATCTTACGTAGGATCGTGGGAGGTAGGTAGGATCATAAATCGTAAGATTGGATTGTAGATCGTAAGATCCTACCTATTTTCAGATTTTAAGCAAAAAACCTATTGATAGTGACTTTGTATGTTATATAATCACATAAAATATGAATCCATCCATTAAAAAAAAATTGCATCATAAAATGTAATTTGCATGCACTACATCGTTCTTATGTCATTCTAACGAAACAAAATATATTTAACTTTTGACATAATGCATCTAAAAAGTTCAGTACATGTTTAATTAGCAACTAAGTACCAAAATATTATCTACACATATGGAAAATGTTTTCCAAATTCTAAGTTCCAAATCCAAAATAAGTTAGGCTAGTTAGCATATAAAAACTAGCTAACTACAAATTTACAATATGTAATCCAAAAGAGAATTCTCAATCTAAGGTAAACTAGCTAATTACAAATATGAAATCCAAAAGCGAATTCCCATTCTAAGGTTCTTCTAATCTAATCACTGTCATTGTCATATCCCATTTCATCATCTAAATATTTTAGGTTTTGTTTTTGAAAACGTTAACCTTAAGTACTATAGGTTTTTTTGAGATTTTATGTTGACATAGGGGTAAATTTGGGACTTCAAATCATTATTGGGTTTTTGATAACCCGTTGGGCTTATGGGTTTAGGTGGATTATCTAACCCAAATGAATCCCACTTAAAAAAAATAAAAAAATCAAGCCAAATGGTAGGATCGGTAGGATCCCATACGATTCTATGATCCTATGCGATCCTACACGATCCTACCATTTATGTGATCCTGCTACAATTTTAAACTTTTTGGTGAGGTGGGATCGTAAAATCATGCGATTTTACGATCTGGATCGCGATTTTGACAACCATGGTTCATCTATTGTTGTTTGGCCTGCCCTTGTTGTTGTTGGGCTATTTTTGCTATCATTTGAGCTAATTTTTATTGTTATTATTTGTATTTTTGTTTTTGTTGGTTTAAGGGATTAAGAGATTATGTTTGATGGGCTAAGTTTATTTTTGGAGTATGGATGTAACAAAAAGCCACAGCAATTTCACAACATTCCTAAATTAGTTTGCCACATCATTAAAAAAAATAAATTGGGGATTATGGTGGGCCTATGTGTGAGTTAACATGCTAATTTAAGTATGTTGTGAAATTGTTGTGGTTTTTTGTTGTGTCTCTAGTATTACTCAATTTTTTATTAAGTTCTTATTCTTAGTGTTGGGGTTTGGTGAGACATTTGGCCAATCAGTTGATCTAGCTTATTTACTAAGAATCTCACCAAAGTGGAAATAGAGTGATTTGAGGCTTCTATCTAGAAGATGCGTATGCCACAAATTGGGTGCATTCACGTCTGAAATTGGGGGCTGCTGCACTGGGGCATCCAATTCCTGTTCTTTCTTTTGTTGTTGATCTCACATTGAGAGCAGCTGGAATGAGCTTTAGTGCTACTTTCATAATGTGATGGAAGTACATTTGGTTGGAGGGACAATTGAGAACCAATATGGTACTGTTGATATGACACTTGGTGAATTTGAATTGTTGTACTATCGATACAGTACTTAGTGAGGGTGATTGCTGAGTAGCAAACTACTAGGTCATCTTGATGAGGAGTCAAGGAGATGACTTTCATCAAACCTGGGAGGTGGAGTTGGTGGACTAGCTCTAACACTAGCCGATTTTGGACAAAGCCTGTACACTTTAGAGTGGAACATGTCAACCGATTGTATTCCCATAGCTTTGCTTCTAGGATCTATCAAATCAAGCAGTAGATATCCTCAACCAAACAAGGAAACTGGAGCATAAATGCCTTCTATAATTAACAAATGTTGTATTCCTTGCCTTTGGCTTTCAACTTTAGGATTAACTTAGTCTTCTTTAATAAGTAGGTATTCAGTGAGTGAATTTTTCTGTCTTTAGTTTAGGTTTATTCTGACAATTGTGAGTTTCGTCTCTTTATCAGTTAATTTGGTATCCCTTCCCCCAAGTACGCCTAAAGTCTTATGATGATCCCTTGCCTTAGGTTGGGTTAAACCATTAGGCTTGACTAAGAAATCCATGCTAGAGACTCCTCCTAATAGCTAGCCTTGAAGTGAACGAATTAGAAAGAACAAAGAAGTAAGGAAATGAGATGACTCTTTCTTGAACTATATTATAAATAGATCTTCCCCTTCACACCAATCACGAGTTCTTCTTCATTCCTCTCGTATATCGCCGTAACGCCATTAATGTTCCCATTTAGGTCCGATTCGGATCCCTACGTTGTTTTCTTTTCCTCCCCCACCTTTTCTAACCACATAATTTAGTGAGTGACACCAAATCTTTCCATGGATTGCTTCTTTCACCTCTTTCATCGTCGAAGTGCCTATGGTACCGATTCATATTTGGTTACCCAAAGCACATGTAGAGGTACCTACGATAGGATCTGTCATCTTGGTAGGAATCCTTTTAAAATTGGGAACCTATCGGTTTTTAAGATTTTCAATACCCATGTTTCTCAAAGCGACACTTTGTTCCACTCCTTTCATTTATACTATAAGCATGATTGCTATAATATATACCTCCTTGACCACTTCAAGATAAACCGATCTTAAGAAGATCATTACTTACTCCTCAGTTGCCCATATGAATCTGGTGACTATTGGTATGTTTAGTCAGGTGGTGGCTATTAGGTCACCTAGTTTGAGTTATGGACACACAAGGTCAAAACATGTGTGCCGAGAGTGTGACCCATTAACCTACTAGCAATGGGGGAGAAAACATAGCATGTAGCAACAAAAGCTTGATTATATATATAAGAATTAGAAGCTCCCTTTTCTCTAATAATAAAGTAAGGCTATGAAGACCTTCCTTCGGCTGGTTTTGGCTTACCCCTTGTATAAGTTGGAGCTATGAAGCTTACTTTTCGGAGAAAGGGAAAAGGGCTTTTTCAGCTTGTTGCTTGCTTCTGAAAGGTGAAGGGAGCTTGACTTACTCACACTTTCCAAGCCTAGCGCAAAATGAAGGGATTGGATTTTACCTATGATCAAATCAGTAGGCAACCATAGTTTACTTTTTTCATGGTGTTGTTCAAAGAAAATTTTGAAGTAGGCCTCGCTTTTTAGACCTGCTCCCAACTCACACTATGGCGGAAGAGGTGCCATGAGGATCTAGGAATGTGAGTATTACGAGCTAAAAGGCTCCTATACTATTTGGAGGGCAAGGGATTAAGGTTCTTAAGTATCCAATCAATTAATCTCCAAAACTGGGAAAGCTTAAGCAAAAATGAAAGAGTAGGGTGAGGGATAAGGGGGGAAGCCACTAAATGAAAGGCTTCGCTCCCTCGCTCTAACGCTCCTTTAGTAGACAACGAATGGAGTGCATAAGCCCTTTTAGAGATAGAGGCCAGTACTACACAAGCTCGTAAGTCAACTACAAAACGAACCTTGTCTACGAAGCAAAGTAACCTTGTCTTGCTTGCTTCTGGCGAAGCTTCTAGCACTAGATAATAGGCATTCTTGTATGGTAGGCTTAGACTTGATTCCTAGGTCACTTTTTGGGTCTTTTTGAATCATTGGGCTTCACCACATGGTGTCAATAATTTTGGTAGCAATTCGATTTCTTGTCATTGGGATAGAGGTCTCAGGTATAGGTCAGAATAAAATAAGGTGTCTATACCTTTTTCACTTTATTGAGTGTTGATTGTTGTTGGTTTCGGGAACTATTGGAGAGCATTTCCACAAATTCAAGAGTGCTTGGTGACTTTTAGTTGGTCACTCAACGTGTGTACTTCAAGGACTATTTGAAGAACCAACTTGGCAAAGTTTGGTGTGAGCAAGAGGCCAAGAGCTTGGATGGCTTGAGTACTAGGGTAGCATAAGCTTGGAGGGTATGTTGTAAACTTATATTGTAGGGACTTCGATTTTCCTATTCAAAACACTAGCGGTGTTTTTCTATGGTTTGCTTTTTATTTATTCCCTATTTACATTGCTTTATATTCAATAGTTGCAATTTGGATATGTGTGCATGTGAAATTAGTTAGTCAGTTATATTGGGCATTAATTATTAGTTTAGGTTAAAAGTGATTGCGCATATATATCTAGGGTGTTAGGTAGTTTTTCTCATTTTGTAATCAATTTACATGACAATTTATAAGACTATATCAGTATATATTTTAATCTTTTTAATCCATCACATGAGCTAAAACTTATAAGCAATTCTAAAATCGACCGCAACGCATGGCATTTTAATAAGAGCAAATAATCCAAGATAATTGTACACAGCTTTAGCCACAACTCACCACGTGGCGAGCTGTGAGTGGTAGATGCGTGGACCCACCACCACACCTCTACCACTCACAACTTGCCACGTGACAAGTTTTGCCCAAAGTTGTGTACAGTTATATAGTACTAGAATTTTCCATGATTCAATCCAAGTTCTCTCAACGAAAAACTCCCATAAACAGGCCCTGGCCAAAATTTTTGTATAACACCCATTTTCAAACATATTCGTTAGTTAGCATCGTTTCTAAACTTATTAGCAAACTAACATCTCAAGTATCTTAGACTTGAGTTCACTATAACAACTCGAGTCGAGTTTCATGTGTTGGCAGAGTTGAGGTGGATTAAAAATCTACGTGGAACTCGAGTCGGTAAGACTCGAGTTCTTGCTTTACACAAATAACAAATCCAATTCAATGAAAAGAAGAAGAAAAAATGAAAGAATTAGAGAAAAACCTTCACTTGGAACTTTCTCCGCCGCCGCCTAGGTTCAGTCCAAGCCAAGGGGTTTGGGTTAGAGAGATCTGGGTTTGTGGGGGTTTGGGTTGGGGAGGTTTGAGGTTGTCTTCTTCGTGATTTCATATTCAGTTCTGCCAGCCCATAAAAGCTGAGTCTCTAAAATTCGAAAAGTTAGTTTGCTAATAAATTTAGAAAAATTGCTAACTAACAGATATGTTTCAAAAATAGTGTTATATGGCAAATTTGGGCCACAGACCCTACACAACAAAACGAAGTTGAGATCTACAAACGTACAAAGAAAGAAAAGAAAAACAGAGAGAGAAAGAGCAACAACAACAAAGAATATGATACTCGCGGTCGTGTTTGCCAACTCCGTCGGCAACATCCTAGTTGAACGGTATGTTCAGATCTCCACCGTCCATTTTCTTACGCACGTATCACCATGCTTTTGCATTGCTCTAGCTTTATAGACATGTTATATATCTTGATACTATTAATTGGTGTTGGATCCTTTTTATGGTTTATTCGCTTGGAATTTTTTGATTCTAAATACCCTTTTCAGCTTTGGTTGATGGGCTTGATTTGGTTTCAGATTTTATGGATTGGATCTTGCACGTGAATGTTTAAATATTTGATAGAAAATGGATCTATTTCTTTTGATTTACATTGAATTTCAATTGGGTTGACTTTGTTTTTGCTAGAATTCAATTGGGTCTATTTATTTTTCTTAGCCTTTTATTAAAATAAGGCCATTTTGGAATTTCAATGAATTGGTGTGTGCAGGAATGTCTATATGCTGTATGCATTATCTATTTAGATTATTTGAATAGTGAGAAAAAATCATTAAATTCCATGGAACTTCTTGACTTGATTATTTTGGCAACTAGAATGCCTGGAAAGTCTCTGTTTTAGGTAGTGATCTACTAGCGGATTCATTTTTACAAGGATGGTTGAATTTTCCATTATAAATCATTTGTTAAATGCCAAAAAATAAGTAAAATGGGAAACCCATCCCGTTCAGTCTAGGTTGCTAATCTTCAGTCCATGTTGAATAACCTATGAATCTACTAATACATAATTAAGTGGCTAATTTTATGCTGACTTGAATCTACTAATACATATTCTATTATTTAGAAATATAGATGAATTGGAATCATTATCTTATGCGTTTCTGACTTAGGTGATAGTAGGATGTAAAGAAATCCTCTAATCCTCCAAAAAATCAAGTGTGGTTACACCATTGCTCAGCCCTTGATGACAGTTGACTATGTTAGGTGGTAACAGTTCATGTATAATGAATATTGAACTCCAACATAAGCTTAGTTTTCTAGTAGGTGCAAGCACATGCATGATACCAAAAGGTATAGTGTCCCACATTGCTTATTTAGAGTTTAATGTGATTCTAGTGTCCGGATGTTTGAGCTCAAGCAGGACCAATGTGCATGGTTTGGATTAAGAATTGAAGATAATTTGGATGCAGAGTTCAATAATAATTCCACCTTTATTATTATTATTATTACTATTTGTTGAAGGGAATAATAATGCTACTTTAGATGTATGAGTATTGGTATAGGTTGTGGCATTTAGTATTAGAACTTCTCAACACTTTTAGTTTTACTAGCAGAAGAGACAATCTGTGGAGATGACAACCTGGATCAGTTTTTAATTGTCTCAAATGTGGAATGGTTTAATGGTATAGTGAAGTCATACAAAATGGAAGTGGAAGCTGGAGATAGGACATGAGTGCTGTCGTGAAGTTTGATTGCATGTTGGCAATGAATAAATTGAGCTAATTTGTTCTGTTAATCTTTAGGCTTTTGAGGTAATTTTCAGGTATGCTGTGTTAATATCTCCTCTTTTTTCGTTTATTTATTTATTTGTGGAAATCAATTTAAGATTTCTTTAGGTTTTCTAGGGAAGAACTTAATAGTTAAAAGGGTACATTGGGGTTGAACAAGTTTAAGGTTCAAAGTTTGCAAGCAAAAAAAAAAAAAAAAAAAGGATTATAATCTGAAATATTAAGACTTTTCATTATTTATTTATTTATTTTTTATGGACTTGCTCCATTAGCAAATTGCTCATATATATATATATATATAGTCTATAGCGCATTTGGAGTACAAAGGTACCTAAAAGGGTGTCTTTCTTTTTATGGACAGCAGCTAGGGGTAGTATTCTTACCATTGATAATCTGGTTCTTAGGCATTTACCACTAGTTAATTGGTGTTGTATGTGCTGGTGTGATGAGGAAAATGTGGATCATCTTCTACTCCACTGTAAGTTTGTTTATGCCTTGTGGAGTGAAGTTTTTTTGATATTTGGAATCCAGTGGGTGATGTCGAAGACAGTAGCCTCCCTTCTTTTTGGCTAGTGGAAGTGGCTGGAGAAGCATTCCTCTAACATTTGGAATATGGTTCTAGCTTGTTTGATGTGGTTAATTTGGCGGGAGTGTAATAATCATACTTTTGAAGATTTTGCGAGATCAATAGATCTTTTGAAGCCTATATTAGTTGGGACCTTATTTAAGTGGGGTAGAATTTGGGGTTTTACACAATGTATTTCCATTTTTGAATTTCTTCTTTCTATTTGTATCTCTTCTTGAGGTACTTGTATTTGTTTTAAGTTCTAAGTGTTCACCATCGTGAACATGATGTCCTTTTTATGAAATAAATCTTTGATTACCTATCCAAAAAAATATATATGTATATATATAGTCTGTAGATATATATAGTAATCCGTTTTTGACATGTTCAGCTTATATAAAGTTCATAAATTAATAATAGGAATCCATTATAATTCACTTTATTGAGGGTTACAGTGTGTTTTCCTGTTTCTCTGTGTGTCTATTTCAAAACATTCATGGTGTGCTCCATTAAAAAAAGAGATTTTGAAGGGGCATGTTATGATTGGTTATCTGTCAAACATAAAACTAAGGATGAGTATACCTGAGAAGAAGAACATATTATTGAATCAAGAAAATGATCAGTTGTTTCATCTGCTTCTTCAGAATTTAATCAATAAGTGAAGAGATAATTTTTCCTTATTTGATCTCCCTAAGGAGTAGACCTGTAGTCATTTTAAACGAACATGACCAATTGAAGCATTACCCCTAGGGCATATGTTTTATTGCAGATTTAATGGAGTTCCTGCTGAAGAACGGCTGCATTGGAGATCTTTCTTAGTTAAACTGGGAGCAGATAATCTTAAAGGTGTTAAAAATGAAGAGCTCCTTGTTGCTTGCCACAAGTATGTATTCTACTCTTGTTTAATTGATATAGATTAATCTTTTCTGTATATGATTGCATTAATTAATAAGCACAGTGGGGAGAGTGGGATTGCTTTGAAGGATTAAACTCAAAACTCAAACAGATGAACTGATTGGACCAGTGACCCTTGTGACCTAGCCCTCCAATTGGTTAATTCCTCTAGTGGAAAATTTCAAGATAGGCCTTTGAAAATCCCTGATGGAACTAGTGAACTGGACAAGACTGATGTGTCCTAATCAGTTGTGGAAGAACAGACAATGAATATTTACATGTTTACTAACCTTAAATTCCTTACATACTCAAAGCCAAACTGGATGACAGATTTGTGTCTGCTTTTAAGAACTGTTGAATCTTTTTTTTTTTTTTTTAATCTTTAGTTAGCACATCAATATATAAGTAAATTTTAGTTTAACATTTGCATCATATATATCTTTTATAAGTAAACACAACTTATGCACTGTGTGAAATTGAACTCATGACCTAACCCTCCACCCCTTGCTTTTTGGCAAAATAAGATACATCTGATCCCAAGGCCGTCAAAAACATTCATATTATGTATCACATATATATGATATCTCTAATAATAATTTTATTTATTCTTAGATGAACGATTGTGTGAGTTTGCTGATTTGATTAGAAGCAAGAGACAACTTAAAAAAAAACCTCTAATTGAACCATATATATATGGTGTGTTTTGCGTTTAGAAAAGAGGGTAATTAGTTTCAATAATAATAACGGTTTGCTCTATGAGTTAAACTTATGTTGTTACCTCCCAATATGGATATCTTTCATGATTTCATTTGTGTTTTTATTATCAACTGCTCCTATTTTACTTGATAGATCAATGGGTTCAAATTAATATAGGTTGGTGCTTTTTATAGATGTTATAGGATCTACTTATAAAAAAAAAAATAGATGTTCTAGGATCTCTTACTCTTGCATGTCATGATAATGTGTTTTTTAGAGTTAGGCCACTTGGGTAAGTTAGCTTAAAAATGTTCACTATTATTTAAATTCTAACCGTACAGTAATTGAAGTAGATCCAAGCTACATTAAGTTTTGTTATTTCACTTGGTGTTTAAGATTATGTGATGCAGCATCTGGAAAAGCAATCCTTTCTTCATTAAAATATTGACAATAGGATTTCCATACTGTCTCCAGTTCTGCTATTTAAGCATAAAGGGTAGTTTGTTGTTTTACCATCAAAGGTGTATTTAGTTTACTAGAATAGTGCCGCTGTTCAGTAGAACAACCCAAGATCACCCCAATGCCTTTATTTGACACACTGTAATTGGTCATGTAACATTCTTGGGTAGTTTTCTGTGAAAGAAGCCTAAATCATGCTCATATGACAAATCTTATACCCCTGAGTACAAAATTAGAGTGCTAAACTCTGCAATTATTCACATGAAATGAATAATAGTACCACATTCTCTATTGCTTTAAGCAGGATTTAACCTTCACATGTAAATACTATTTCTATGACTAAGTTTATTAAAAAATTGTTTTACTGAGTACACTTGCAGTTAATTTTTGTTTCATGCACCAGATCAGTTTATATTGTCTACACAATACTTGGGGATGTCAGCATCTATGTTGTGGGCAAGGATGAGTATGATGAACTTGCTTGTGAGTATTTTATTACTTCATTTTAGTTTATTAGGGTTTTTTTTTTTTTTTTTTTTGGGGTGAGTGTATAGGGAGAAACTATGTCAATTGTTGTTGCTGAAACTGTGGTTTCCACTCATTTTAAGGTTCTAAGATCTGGGACACAGCTTCTTGGTCCCTCTGATTAATCTTCTAGTTTGAATGACTTGCAATTGACAACACAAGTTGGTCCTCTCTTAAAGAGTCTACATGCTTTTTGGAAGAAGGTTCAGTTCTTTAATTCTCATTGAGATTTCTAGCCTTTAACCTATCACAGCACATTGATGCCACATTATGCAATGGGAAGATGATACCATAATCTTACTGCCAAAAAACAAAGAAAATAAGAGAAAAGAAAAAGAAAGAAAGCCAATGACTCTCTTTTTCCCTAGATATGATGATAGCATCTGTGTGTATTGTGATGTGGTGCATGCCCTAATTTGCTAACCAGTGCAGTTGAGAGCAGCTGAACCCTTTACATAATTTTTGTTTTTTAATATATATGTATTGTATAATACATGAAGAGAACCCTTTACATAGTTGATCCTATTACTGATGGTATTTTTTCTTATTGATCCATTTTTCTCTAGTGTCAGAAGTGATCTTTGTGATAACCTCAGCTGTTAAGGATGTATGTGGGAAGCCTCCAACTGAGCGCCTTTTCCTGGATAAGTACGGAAGAATTTGCTTGTGTTTGGATGAAATTGTTTGGAAGGTGAGGTGGACTGAACCATTTTAAAATCAGTAACACACAGGAGATCTTGGAATTTTTAGGATGAATTTGATGGTTTATTCGTCCTGGACCATAATATACACTCATCATTGCACTAATTTCTGAATAAACCGCCATGTGCTAGGTGGCTACTAATTGCTATAGGCACCTTTTCTATAGTTCATTAAACTCATGTAGTTAATGTTTGTATTATGTGAGATCCCATGTCCTCATGCTTTATTTCAGGCATGTGGTGGAGGTTCATAAGTTACTCTGGACGTATTGTTCAATAACACCACATTTTGCTACTAACATAAGTAACAAAACTAGATTTGCAGTTCATAAAAAAGAAAATAAGTAACAAAACCTACAACTACAAGCAAAAAAGAGAGTAACAAAACCAGAATTGATTTAAGCTCACTAGGGACTAGGCTTGCTTGTTACATTCCTGAAAAGGATATGATGGAAATTTCTTATTTTTCCAATGTAGTTGGATGACAACTAAACCTGACTACATCCTGCTGTGTGACTTTAGCCATCTTCATGTTTACATGCTCTCCATGTGCTTGGCAGCTTCTGATTGCTATCTGACGACTTGCATTATGATGCTGTGTAACTACTTTTGCTGTTCCTTGACATTGTTTCCTTTCTGTACTTTGAAGGGATATTTGGAGAACACAGAAAAAGATAGAATCAGAAGACTCATAAGGTTAAAACCTCCAGTAGAGTTCTGAACCAAACGTTTCTTGGTGTATACAGTCTATTGAAGACAGTGGTCGTCTGGGCTTGGACAAATGATTGTGTCACGTAACAGTACACTGAAAATTTTCACCTACTATGTTTTGTTGTGCCTTTTATGTTGTTATGATTAGATATGAGATTTTTTTATTGTGTTCTTGTGGGAGGGGAGTTGGCTTGATCAATATTTGCCTAGTGATAGCCTAATAGGTAAATGTCATAAAATTCTTTACAGACTTACGTAAATTGTTGATATTTTCAGTCTTTTGGTTTTATGAATTTGAAATGCGACTGGTCATAAGTAATGGTGAATTCTACCTTTTGTTGTACTAAATGGTGGAAAAGTCTTTTGCAAATTATTTTTCAATATATTCTTTCAATTAGAATCTATGAACATTGGTTAAAGTGTTCCTTTTTTCCTAAAGACTTCTTTTGAATTCTTCATGAGATGGGTGTTTGATTTGGAAAATTCTTAGGTGCTCCTAGAGCATAGGGAAATGATACTCTCTTTCCTCTCACATTTATAATGGACCCTATCATGAATTTAATAAATGGACCATCACCATAAATGTGAGAGAAATGAGCATTATTCACTGTGCTCGGAAGTACCTAAGAATTACTCGAACAAACCAACGAAACGGTGGCAATCCAATCCATTGAAATGGGTTTCTCTTATAGCATGCCTATATGCTGTTTTATATTTTTAAAATTTCATGGGCAGCAATCACATTAGTGGGTTTATAATAAAAAAATGTATAAAGCATATAAGGTTTTCCCAAAAAATGACCCACGTGTACAATTGTGTATATTTACAAGTTTGCTATAATATCTGTGTAAATTTACATTGACACTATTTATAGGTTTTTATGTTAACATAAACAAAAAATTTTACATGAGTTGATGTGATCTAACAGTGGTTAAAAAGTACAACTTGTTCCGTTTTTAAAAATAGTATGTGTAAAAGTACAACTTGTTCTATAAAATATTGACGTTTTGAAATTCTAGGACATAAAAATAAGGTGACATTTGAAGTCAAAATAAACAGATTAATTGAAAATTTACTAGATATCTTCAAAAAGGTTATTTTTATGAAGCAAATACATCCTAGCCAAAAAAGAAAAAAAGTGTACAAGTTAATGGATCTAATCTCAATGATATTAACTAAAAACAAATCATGGGTTTTGGATTTTAGGCCGAACAATATAATTTTTTTTTTTTTTTTTTTTTTTAAAGGGGACTAAACTTCATATTTTACTCTCTAAAATTGAGATAGTTGTTGTAAGGACCTGATTTGAGTTCCTAGCCCAAAAGTTGGATGGACTTAGGCCCAAAACAATGAACTTGTAGAGAGTGGGTTGGAAAATTGGGCTTTAGGGAATCAGACAACAGGTAAAGTAGATCTTGATGACAAGGGAATGAAGATAGACAAGTTTAAATTGTAGAAAATCGTCATCGGCATAGTCCGAGGAGATTAGTCCTTATATATTGATTCACAAATTTGATTACAAGTTCAGTTCTTGGTTGCTACAGTGTTTTTCTCACTCATTTTCTCTCCCCCTAGTCCATGGAGGGTTTCTTAGCTTATATGGTTCTTTTTAGACAATCCTAGCCTTTCACTTGTTGATCATCTAAGCCACTACTTGAGTGCTTGTTCTATCGGACACTCTCACAAGCCCTCTGTGAGTTGGGGTGGTGGTAGCAGTTTTTTCTTAGATATTTCTCAACTCCCACTTCATCCCGTATGTTTACAATGCATATCCTTATTAACAGAACTTCCTAGAATGTCACTCTGGATAATAGAACTCATTTTCTGACCTCTCCTTCATTTAGCTGAGGAGATATTCCTCCTCGGCCTGCCTCTCTCATCCTTTATAGCCATAGCTTGCTCGTGAAGCCTGAAGTCTTACTTCTTCCTTACTGTTGATCTATTCTTGAACTATTGTGCCTCCTCGGACAAGGCCCAATGCCCAATATGTATTTGGACTTGCGTCCCCACAATTGTCATTTTGATTGCTCAAGTTCCAACTTTATCAATTTCATCTCCAAACTTTGTAAACGTGTTCAATTCGATCTTTCCTTTCACAAGAATCACAACAAGTAATGGGCTCTTGATTTAAAAAAAAAAAAAAAGAAGAAGGGTAATGGGGCTCTGATTAACCCAACTACCTAGTTTCTTTTTTCTTTTTTTTGTTTTGTCATTTTCTAATATTAAAAAGGACATAAAAATTTCTATCAAATAAAAAATTAAAATCTAAGGGTTTTTTTTTTTTTAATTCCAAAAAAAAATTATAAGATGATTAAGATTAAAATTCTATTTAATAATTTATGGGTTTTTTTAATTATAAAAAATATTTTAATGGTGTATTATAATTTATTGTTTGGAGTTCATAAAAAATAAATAAAGATTTGCAGTTCATTAAAAAAAAAAATTTGGAAAAAAGACTTCAATATTCATAAAGTTTTTCAAATTTCAAAATAGCTTGAGGTGGTAAATTGTTTTTTTTTTTTGTTTTTTTTTTAAGAGAGTTTCAACTTATGGCATTTGCTCCTGATGATAATTCTTTATCATCAGACCAAGACACCAATCGACTTTTGGTGTAGGCGGAGATTGAACCCTAGATTTCTTATTCAACCATCAGAGACTTTATCAGTTGAGTTAACTAAAATTCATGAGGTGGTAAATTGTTAGTTGTGGATAAAAAGTAGTATAATGATGACAGAATAAATGAAAATTAATAATGACTTGTAAATTGAACTGTTGGAAATATGTTAAGAAAACTATTATGTATGTAGCATTACTCATTGAGAGCTTCTTCTACTATAGCAGATTCTAGTGGGACCTAATAGTAACCAAGGACTAACAGATAGGGTGTTGGTGCTCCAGCTACTTGTGGGATTGGGCTCAAGTTGTCTACTGCGTGAAGATTGTATTTCTATGTACAAATAGTGAAATATTGTTTTGTTTTTGTTTTTTTTTTAATTTACATTTGTATTTGTATTTGTTTGTGTACATATACCATCAAATAGAGAAATAGGAAGAAATAGCCTCATATTATATGGAGAGAAAAGTAGCAATTTCAGAACCTTGGTTTGCATCTAGACTCTCTTCTATTTCGTTCTCTCCCATTACCCATTTTCTCACCTTACTTGTATAGTTGTATTTCACCCATTTTCCTTCACATCTCCATCCCTTTTCTGCCACTGTTCACTGACACCACAATCTATTCTAGGTAAACTTGTATTGTATTGTAGACTTCTTGTAGTTGTAGAGCAAGATATCATATTCATCAAAACCCAATTGATTTTTTCCCCACCTTAATCAAACTATGCTAAAACCGAAAGTATTTTCTCCCACCAATTATTGCTCATGTATTGGATATTGATAATGAGTAATGACCAATATTTTTTAGTCTATTATGAGTAATGACCAAAATTTCAATCATGTGCATTTTAGACCGTTGATTCTTCATAGAAGGAATGTTAACAAAGTTATCATTTATCAAACATAATTTCTTATCACTATATTTATCAAGGCAAGTAGAATGCTGGGAAGCACGGGTGCGGCTACTACCCACTATAGTTATCAGTAAAGTTATCGCTTGTTGACTTTCTCACAGAATGGAATTTTACATTTGTTGGGGTGAACAATATTTTTGTCATTTGGCGGTTGCTTATAACTTAGTATAGTATGAACATACTGAATAGAATGACGCTTTTTGATTTGGTTGGGGAGTATTATCGGGTGTAGCAGGATGGGATGTATGGAGAATTTTACCAAGGGTTGAGCTAGGAAGGGATGTATGGAGAATTTTACTAAGAGTTGAGCTAGGAGATGGTTGATGATTAATTCGAGGGGTTGAACCAGGAGGTGTTTCGTTACAGGTGGACGGATTTTACAAGGCTTTTTGGTACTGAAATCAGTGTTTCGTTAGTAGTTACACTTAGTGGTTGGAGCACTCTACATCTGGAGGCTTGGTGGTGTTTTTAATTCACTCGATTTTTATACAATTTGTCCAATAGCATCAATAAGGATTTCATATGCTTTATTATTTTTCTTTTTCTATGAAAATAGAATTGTTAGCACACCTTTAAGAAAAGTATATGGTTAGAACGATATAAGAAAAGTATATGGTTAGAAGGATAATTCTCTTGAATTGCACATAAAAAGTCATTCAAATTTCAATCATGTGCATTTTAGACTGTTAATTCTTCATAGAAGGGGTGTTAACATGGTTATCATTTATCAAACATAATTTCTTATCACTATAGTTATCAAGGCAGTTAGAATCCTATGAAGCATGGGTGCAGCTACTATCCACTATAGTTATCACTATACTTATCATTTGTTGACTTTCTCATAGACCGGAATTTTACATTTGTTGAGGTGAACAATATTTTTGTCATTCAGTGGTTGCTCTTAACCCAGAATAGTACGATTATATCAAATAGAATGGAGCTTTTTCATTTGGTTGGGGAGTATTATTGAGTGACGCAAGAGGAGATGCACGAAGAATTTTACTAGAGGTTGAGCTAAGAGATAATTGTTGATTATTTCGAGGGGTTAAACTAGGAGGTTGTCCTTCACGAGTGGACAGATTTTGCAAGGCTCTTTGATATTGAAATCAGTGTTTCGCTAGTAGTTACACTTAGTGATTAGAGCACTCTACATCTGGAGGCATGGTGGTGTTTTGAACTCGCTCAATTTTTATACAATTTGGCCAATAGCATCAATTAGGATTTCATATGCTTTATTATTTTTTCTTTTTCTATGAAAAATATAACGGTTTGCACACCTTTAAGAAAAGTATATGTTAAAAGGATATAAGAAAAGTATATGGTTAAAAGGATAATTCTCATCAACTGCACATAAAAAGTCAATCAAATTTCAATTATGTGCATTTTAGACTATTGATTCATCATAGAATGGATGTTAACATGGCTATCATTTATCAAACATAATTTCTTATCACTATAGTTATCAAGGCAGTTAGAATGCTGAGATGCATGGGTGTGGCTACTACCTACTATACTTATCATTTGTTGTCTTTCTCGCAGAATAGAATTTTACATTTGTTGGGTGAACAATATTTTTGTCATTCGGTGGGTGAACAATATTTATATAGTATGAATATATCGAATAGAGTGGCACTCTTCTATTTGCTTAGGGAGTATTATCGGGTGTTGTAGGAGGGGATGAATAGTAGATGTAGGGTGCTCCAATCGCTGAGTGTAACTACCAGTGGAACACGGATTTCAATACCAAAGAGACTTGCAAATTGTGTCCATCCATAATAGACCATCTCTTGATTCAACCATTCGAAATAGTCATCAACCATGTCTTGGCGCAACTCCCAGTACAATTCTTTGTACATCTACTCTTGCAACCCTCAATCAGCTAGAAAAGGAACAAGGGATCGAGGAATTGATGGTGCATTTTGTATATGGAATATGAGACAGGGGACCTATGCATATATGTAGAGTATGCACCCTATGATCGGTCATGCATGCCTGCAACCTCACAATTCCACGTTGGCTGCGACCATGGTGCACATAGTCACTAAAAAAAAAAAAAAAAAAAAAAAAAAAAAAAAAAAAAAAAAAAAAAAAAAAACTTAATACAATGAAACAAGTCGTTGCAATAACAACTTATGTCGTTGTAATAGGTGTTATTGCAATGACAAAAAAGTCAATGTAAGCCGTTGTAATAAACTCCGAGATAATAGATTTATGCAACACTAGATTTCATTGCAATGATTTATATATTGCAATGATTTATTTTGAAAATCTCATTGCAATAGGTTATTTTTTTATTAAAAAAAAGCTATAGATTTACGCAACACTAGATTTTCATTGAAAAATTCCATATATTGCAACGATTTACTTTGAAAATCTTGTTAAAATAAGTTATTTTTTTAATTAAAAAAATGTTTTTTAACTTAAAAATAAATAAATCATTTTTAAATAATAATTTTTTATTAACCTATTTTGCAATTCAAAAACCATATTTAGGTACTATACTAACAAATTAAAGATATGCATAAAAGATGAAAAAATCGAAATACTTCATTTCAATACATATGTCAAAAAACACAAATATATTCACGACTTGTTGAATTTATATTCAAACACAGTTTCAAAAAGTATGCAAAAAACAAAACAACATGAAAGAAAAGTTTCTTCCCGAAGGTGTTATCCAAGCATGCTTCACAACTATTTAATTGACTTACCACCTATTTTGGAAAAAAGAAAGAAAGAAAAGAAAATAAGTATAAAGTTGAAAAACATCATATATATATATATATATATATACACACACACAACACAATGACAGTAATATACACCATCATTGATTCTTAAAAAAAACACATACAAAACAATACTACTTGAAGACTGTACAATTAAATAAAGAAAAATCAAATTAAAATTTAAAGAGCAAACAAAAATTACCTGAAAGTTAGAGAGAAAATCTTTAAATTGAGAAAGAATCTCTCCAAGGAGACTATGAATTAAGAGAGACTGAAATTTGAGAGAGAAAATTTAGAGTTAGTAGATATAAGAGTGAGATGGAAATTTGAGAGATAAGTTTTGTAGTTAGTAGATAAATTTGAATTTTGAGATACGTTTAAGAAGGAGGGAAAGTGAAAAGAAAAAAAAAAGACAGGTATGGGGAGAGAGAGAGAGAGAGAGAGATATATATATATATATATATATATATTGAGATGAGAAAAACACGGAGATAAACGTGGGTGAGAGAAAGGGAAACTAAGATGAAAAAAGAAAAAGAAAAAAATAGAGGTAGGAGAGATAGAGAGAGAGAGAATTTGAGATTATAAAAAAAGAAAAAAGAAAAGGAGATAGAGGTGGGTGAGATAAAGAGGGAAACTAAGATGAAAAAAATAAAAAATAAATAAGAGATAGGCATGCGTGAGTTAATTTTGAGATGAGGAAAAATAGGAAGATAGATGTGGTGAGAGAAAGTGGGAAATTGAGATGAGAAAAAAAAGGGGATAGAGATGGGTGAGAGAGAGGAAATTAATGAAAAAAAATAGCACCAATTTCTCAAATTTTACCGCTACTCAATTGCTCACTTCTATTACATCAACAAAATTTGATGTGAAATAAAGATTTTACCTATTACAATAATATAGTTTGATGTGAAATAAAAAATTACCTATTGCAACAACATATCTCAATGTAAAATAAGAGTTACCTATTACAACAACACATTTTAATATAAGATAATAATTATTGCTATAGTATATATATTACATCTTTTTTTTTTTTGGTTGCAATAATACTTGTTGTATTATGTCTTTTTTCTTGTAGTGAGTAATTGGTTATGAAGTAGAGCAACCTCAGCCAATCTGTCACCATCGCAGGCGAGCGAGTGACCATGGTCAACATGCGACATCAGTCGAATCTCACTAAGTAGAGGCTGCTTAAATTGGTTTGGTGAATTTGGACAATAGACCTATCCATGGCTTGGAAGAAAAGCAAGAGCAAGAGAAATTTAGTAAGCAATACATAAAAAAAGCATATATATTTAGCAAGCAATACATATCAGTTATGAAAAACAATGAACAACACAAACAAGAAACACTTTATTTATATGCATGGCTGAATGAACAACATAATAAATATGTTTCATTTAGGAAAAAACCATTAAAGAAAAGATTCGGAATCGTTACCGTAAGATCGATGGTACTATTTTTTTGATCTACGTATGACCCAATAAGAAATGGAATGAAAAGATTGTAAAGAAGAGATTTTACAATCTAAAAAGGAAGTTTGTGGAGAGTGGAGGGGTTTAAGAAGCGTAAATGTGAAGAAGGATTCAAGAAATGAAAAAGTAAAAAAAAGAGACGAAGATGTTGAAAAGAAAGAGTTCTATTTATATATATATATATATATATATATGCGTGAATGTATGCGTGAAGTTCTTGATGAAGATGTAATAGTAGCGTGGGAAGAAATGAGACTATGGGTTAGTAGGGGCTAGTCACTAGTAGCAGTACTAGGAATATAGCTAAAGTATAGTGAGTGTGAGAGAGAAAGGCTGAGATTTTAACACAAAAGAGAGTGACTCACATGGTTCCGAATTTCTCGCTTTCTTGCACAACACAACCTCTCTCTCTCTATCTCTCTCCATTTATTGTTTAATCCCTTTTTTTTTTTTTTTTTTTTTTTTTTTTTTTTTTTTTTAAAAAAAAACTCATTCTGTGCAAGAAATACCAAGTTTTTACACAAAGGTTCCACAAAAGACAAAACCTAGTTTCTTCGATTCCGGCTTTATCCATTTTTGCGTGGGTTGTGATTTTTAATTAGATAGAAACTAATTTCTTAATTCTAAAAGTTTTAAATTAGACTGAATTTTTTCAGACTGTGTTTATTTATATATATATATATATATATATTGGTTGAAATCAAGAAAGTGCATATACTTTATTTCGGGTGTCATACTTATGTTATACCCATTTGAAGCACTTTTGCCATACCTATACCTATGAAACTTTTACCATACAACATAGTAACTAGTAAGATACTTTAGTAATTTATTGAACTAGGTATGAAAACATAAGCTCCATATGCAATAAATAACAAAGATAGTCTGATGTCTAAAATTCAAGATGCTGGAATTTGACAAACAATATATTCATATATACGAGTAAAGCATAAGCTACAGAAGCAAAGAATGAAATAATGCTCTAAAATATTTACATTCATGCCAAGAAAAAATAAGCAATAATCAAGCTATACAGTGATTAATTAATGATGGGTCATATAGTCTCATGAAGATGAAAAAAGCATATAAATTGACAGTTTTTTTTTTTTTAATAGATAATTCGATAGTTGGAGAAAGTAGAATTTGATTTAAATCCTAGATGTCGAAGATGCGCCAACTAGTTAAGATAGAAAGCTCTTGATCATATAAATTTACAATTATAAATAAAATTCTATTGAAAAAAAAGGGAAAAATGGAAGACAAGTGTACATTACTATACATTATAACTTCATAGAGAAAATTAAAGAACATAAAGTATTGATATAATTTGCACCAGCTGAAATTAACATTTTAGCATGTCCAACTAAGACATAGAACTAAAAATAGTAGAAACCAAAACTCATCATTTAAAGCATGCAAACATCATGCCATAAACAAATACCGCCCCATATTTTTCCATAATTTGAAGTCCGAACCCATTCTTACCATTTTTTTTTTCTTGATAGGTATGAATCCCATAGAGACCATTGACCACATAGAAACCATACACCCAGTAAGATGCCATATTTTTTCTCCGCCACCAAATTCCCAATATCCAAGCCTCCAAATTAAATTGATGCACAAATCTTAGGCTAGTCAGGAGGAACTTTAACTCATCACCCACTCCACCCCATTATGACATTTGCAAAATCTAACTAGGTTTTTTCCTTTTTAAGAGTATGATATCATTATGACAAGGAAGCATTGATACCAACAAGGGACATTAGATATGATATGATACAAATATGACATAAATCCTTGAAAAACTAGGAATGATTTAATAGAATACATTAATCAATCAATGATATATACATATATCTGTGTATATACCATGCTAAATTTAATTTAAATATTAAATGATAAGCATTGCTAATTTAAACCACATCTCACACTTCTCAGCTAAAAAAAAAAAAAAAAAATCACATCTCACACTATCCATAAGCAATTTACCTATTGACAGTTGTGGGTTGACAGTTGTGGGCTATGATATTGCACATTCTTACTCTTCTCTCACAAAATCACTTGATTAATCCCCTTATATCCCATTGGCCCCATCTTGGTGCTCAACCTTCTATAATTGTTTGAGTAAGTCCTCGACTTGTCTGCATAAATTCTCCATTACCTATCAAAACCCCCATTACCTCATATTCAATAGATCTACTTTTATAGTGCTTATTTGCCTTCAAATCATTGAAAAGCCCATAGAGCAGTTAAGCTGCAAGGTGCGTCTTAGTACTTCTTTGGGGTTTTGACCTTGACCTAAACCCCATTGTCGTTGTCATTTCCATTTTTATAGCCAAGGATCATTTTCTCTATGCTTGAAAAGGATTTGACTGTACATGCTTAAAAGGCTCCAAGATTGCTGGAAGAACATAAGATTCATTTCAGTAATGCATTCACTTTTTGAAATGATATAAAATTTTAATTATTCATAATTTGCTCAATAAAAGCTCTCTGAAATAAGAAGCGGCACACAATTCTTGGAATTGAACCATATAATTAAAAACTTAAACTATTGAGGGCCTGATTCATGAGAGGTACAAAATGAGGTGTCTACATCCAATAGAAGTAGAACAACATGACAATCATATATTTGTAAACATAATATTGACAAAGCTTGAGTAGAGTGCTAGCAGTTTGGTGAGTGGTATATTTACGAATTTCTTTGCATGAATGCAATTGGCAGTACTAGTTGGTGATACTGTATTTTTTCCAGCTATAAATTTTGCTAGAAGTTTTAGTCCTAAATTAAAGGATTTCATGGTTTTAATAGTTAAACCTCTTTTTTCTTTGTTAGTTTTTATCAATTTTAATGTGGTTGTTTAAATTTAACTGAGCTTTAATTAAAATTTGACAATGTGATTGGATTAATTTTGAAATTATGGTTAAGATCATGAAATTCCCTTTAATTTAACTAGTTGTGGGCAAAAATTGAACTCGAATCAAATGAGGTAGCATTTAACTAATGAAATTACCCATTTTGCATTTTAACTGTAGAAAAAGTATTCAATTTTCTATGGAACCCATGCTAAAAATTTAGTGTATTTCCTTAGAAAATCCCTACTAAATATACCATTTGGGTCTCATTTATTGAGCATGCCATTAAAGTTTTGAGCATCAAATTAATTGATAAAATTTAAAAGATTTTCATAAATTATGTTTTTTGTTTTTAAATTGGGTCCATTTACTTTGACATATTTGGTCCTTTATTCTTATTAGGTCATACATTTAGTTTTTATTTAAAGATGAAATTAATTTCTTTTAATGGATAGAGATGTCAAATTTTATTGTGAGTTATTTTTTTATTTTTTTATTTTGATGA
This sequence comes from Quercus lobata, assembly GCF_001633185.2. Lineage (NCBI taxonomy): Eukaryota > Viridiplantae > Streptophyta > Magnoliopsida > Fagales > Fagaceae > Quercus > Quercus lobata. The sequence goes on along the minus strand of NC_044908.1, from coordinate 29,061,154 downwards.
GAAATACATGTATTTTTATTACTAAACGAACAGAGCATCCTAAAAAACAATAGGTTCAATACATGGTGTAGTTTCCTCCATCCAAGTAACATAGTCATCTATTCCCTTGGCATGATGGGCCAAAGTGTGTGCTGGCTTATTTCCAATTCGCTTAACATGTTGTATATGTGTTCTTCAAAAAGCTTGCAAGCTGTGATGAGTGTCCTGTTTGACGTTGTCAATGCTGGTTGGTGCCATGGATATCATTCTGGGCAGTTGAAAGAATGGCAGAGTCCGTCTCGAAAATGACGTCCTGGAGTCCAACATCTTTGGCGAAAGTGACCGCTTCATGCATGGCTTTTGCTTTGGCTTCAAGAGGTCCCAACGGCAGTGGCATTCGCTTGCTCAGAGCTGCCACAACTGACCCCTCACGGTCACGAACCACAACACCAATTCCTACAGACTAGGAGACGGCAAAGACAGTGGCATCGATGTTGATCTTGTACCACGGGAAGTTCAGTGGAATCCACCGTATATCTGTTGGTTCCTTATGATGAGGTTTCGCCACGCGGGCAAGCTAGTAGCTCTCAATCATGCTTCGGGCTTTGAAGATTATCTCTTGGCTGGACTGTCGTGTGGTCCCATGGCGGGCTTTGTTCCTTGTATACCACATACACCATGTAATGGTGACCACCAATTCAAGCAACTCCTTGCCTACATGTTGGATGAAGATGAGATGCCAAATGAAGTCCACGAATTCCCTGTAGTGTACGACATGGATGTCAATGGGTAGTGCAGCTATAGTCCAAGTCTCACGGGCTTTTGTGCAATCCCAGAATAAGTGTCCACTTATCTCTTCACTTAGTCCACATGCTTCACATAAAGCCTCCTCTAGGATTCCACGGTGACAGAGGTTTACTTTGGTGGGTAGTGCGTTGCGGCATGCCTTCCATGTGAAGGTCTTGATTTTATGTGGAATGTTGAGGGCCCATATTGTGTGCCAAAAGTGGGTGTGGTCAGATCCTTGTGACATGGTGCATGGGTTTGCATGGGGAGATAAGGATTGTGCCACCTTATAAGCACTATTAACAGTGAATATACCTCTTGGAGTATAAGCCCATATTAAGCGGTCTCTAGTGGGATTTTGGCTCCTTGGTATTCCCAAGATTGCATCGGCATCAGCTGGTAAGAAGTGTTGCCGAATCATGTCTGCTTTCCATTCACCCGTTTCCTCATCTATGAGAGTGCAAACCCGTGAGTCTTGAGGTAGTGTGCCCGTCGATGAGATGACTTGAAAAGTGGAGTGTGCAGGCAGCCACTTGTCAAGCCAAATCTGGATCGAGGAGCCATTTCCCACTTGCCATCTGTTGCCCGTCTTGACCACCTCTTGTGCAACCATGATGCTTCTCCAAGCAAAGGAAGGTTTTGAGCCCAACTTTGCATGTAGGAAGTTAGTATTTGGGAAGTAGCGAGCTTTGAGAACACGGTGAACTAAGGAATGGGTGTTTGTTTGAAGTCTCCATCCTTACTTGGAGAGAAGTGCCAAGTTGAAAGCCTTTAGATTTTGAAATCCCAAGTCACCATCAGATTTTGGAACACAAACTTTATCCCATGACAACCATGGCATTTTATTTCTTCCATTTGTTTGGCCCCACCAGAAGGAGCGCACCATACTAGTCATCTCATCACAAAGTGTATCTGAGAGTTTGAAAACACTCATTGTGTAAGTTGGGATTGCTTGGGCCATTGCTTTAATGAGAATCTCATTTCTTGCCTGAGAGAGCAGTTTTTCTTTCCATCTTGAAAGCTTATTGTCTAATCTTTCCTTCAGAGCACGGAATATGTTCTTTTTTGATCTACCTACAAGTGAGGGTAGGCCAAGGTAGGTTTCATGCTGTTTTATAACCTCAACACCAAAGCGTTGCTTGATCTCTTCTTGCAGGTCCCGTGTGGTGTTTTGACTGAAGAAGAGAGAGGTTTTCTCCCAGTTTTTTTTTTTTTGCCCAGATGCATGCTCATATGTCTCAAGAATTTGTTCCAGGTGGCTAAGTCTTCCTGAGTAGCTTGGTAGAAAATAATACTGTCATCTGCAAAAAAGAGAAGTGAAATCTGTGGGCCGAGTGGGCAGGCTGCTACTCCTTTAAGTAGACCAATTGTTGTGGCCTGTTGGAGAAGAGATGAGAGTCCCTCTGCACAAAACAGAAAAAGGAAAGGAGAGATGGGTTCCCCTTGCCTCAAACCCTGAGAGGGGATGATGTGGCCGTGGGGCTTACCATTTAACCTGACAGAATATGTAATAGAAGTAACACATTGTATCATAAGGTTCACCCATTTTTTATCAAAATCCATCTTATGCATGATATCCCAAAGGCAGCCCATTCCACTCTATCAAAAGCTTTACTCATGTCAAGCTTTAAGGCTATCTCCTCTATTTTACCATTTCTTTTCTGGTTTAAGTATTGCATGGTTTCAAAAGCGACCAAGACATTATCAGTGATAAGGCGGTCATCCATGAAGGCACTCTGGTGTTCACTGATTATTTTTGGTAGGAACCTCTTAAGTCTGTTTGCAATGACTTTTGAGGCTAGCCTCGAGATGACATTGCTCAAGCTTATGGGTCTGTATTGTGTTATTTTTGTAGGGTTCTTGACTTTGGAAATAAGAATAATATGAGTTTCATTAAACTTGGGGGGAATAATGCTCAAATTTAAATAGTCAAGTACAACATTAGTAACACAATCACCAGATAAAGACTAGAAGTGTTGGTAAAATAAAGGAGGCATACCATCAGGATCTGCTGATTTCTTTGGATGCATCTGCTTTAATGCTCGATGGACCTCATCTGCTTGGAAGGGTTGGCACAAGAATCTATTCATAGAGTCAGTAACAACTAGTTTGATTGCTGCAACAACTGCTAAAGTGTCTGTGGGACCATTGGAGTGAAAAATATTAGAGAAATAGCCCAAAGTAATTTGCTCCATTGAGTGATCATCAGTCTGCCACCTGCCATGTTCATCGGTTAAACCTTCAATGAAGTTTTTCTGCTTGCGATTGGATGCTTTTCGGTGGAAAAAAGCTGTGTTTCGATCTCCATTTGTGATCCACATTTGCTTTGTGCATTGGTGCCACATGGTGTTTTCTGTGTCCAGCCAACAATCAAGAGCTTTGCGGACCTCCTGGATTCGTTCAAAGTTTTGTTGTGGCTGGTGATCAAGTTATTTGTTGGTTTAAAGTCTATGTCATAAAGTGCAAACCATATTCAAAAGAAGAAATTAAATGATGCTATATAAATTTCTATCCATATAGCCATATGTGTATGCTTTTGCATATGGTCATGCTTGCAATTAACGGTCCGTTTGGTAATATTGTTATAGTAATGTTGTTTGTATTTTTTGAAAACATGTGTGAGTGGAAAAGCGTGTAAAAATATGTGCAATATTGTTTAAACACTAAAAACTATTGTTTAAACAATAGTAACAAACAGGCTCTAAATATTTATTTGCTATTTTAAAGATTTATGACCTGTCTAAATTGCTTCTCTAATTAAACCTTTTACTTCTCATATAAGATTTATGATCTGTCTAAGAGCATCCTGCCTTTGAACATGTAAATATTTTCTCGTTTTCAAGTGTTTGTTTATATGTAAAATGTTGTAAAATGTTTTACCTTTAAAAACTTAGTCAAATTGCATGTCTTGATCGATCGAGAATCTAGCAGTTTGGTTTTTCCACAATTCTTCTCAATAATTGGATAGAGGGTTTTGTGCAACTCAAGTACACCATATATAAATACAAACCCTAGAGCATGTTTTTACATACACAAAAGTGCAATGTCTCATACACAGATCTAGAATTTTCCAAGTCCTCTTGAAGCATCAATCGAAACCTAAGTTTATACAAAAGATTCAATGATCAAGTGAAGTTGTTGCAACTAGTTGACTACGGTTACTAGACAAATCTTTGAGCGTGGATCTCGGAGTCATGAATTAGGAGTTTATGTGCAACAAATCAGAATAAAAGAGTTTGTGGATCTCAGAGCTACGTGTGATCACGTCAGTAAGTACTTGTACGGCATCGAGGTCCCAAGACCCAGATGGGCCCCAGGCTCAGGCCCAATGGCACGACCCCATTGCCTTAAGCCCTTCTTGAATCTGCCTTCATAAAACACGAGTTTTGGGCCTCGGTTCCTGAACATTGCTAGGCATAAAACTTCCCGAACAATCAGTTAAACCTTGTCCAGGCAAACCATAGGATGCTCGGGGAACATCATTACCGAGCAAATTCACTTGAGTTGGAACCAAGTTCCAAGGCCATAATCGTTACGTTCCACTCTCACCTAAACATCCACTTATAACAGATAATATTGGACCTTTAATTGCACTAACAATGGCAGTAATCATGATCTTCCCACTAACTTAAAGCTATAAATAGAGGAAGTCGGGGAAGAGGAGGGGGTTCAGAAAAAAAGAGAGAAAAAACAATCATTTAGAAAGAGAGGAGGAATATTACTTTGAGTCTCTGTGCCGAGAACGACCCAAAGTAGGAAATCTTGAAGCCCACTTTATAAATAAATTGTGAGCCCAAGTGAGGTTGAGCCTAACAGTCTTATTTCAGGCGCGCACAATTGGCGCCCACTGTGGGGCTCTCCTACGAAGCTGTGGTTCGACCGAGACTCAAATAAGGGAAATGTCCGAGGGACGTTCGGGAGGGCGTGCCTAGAGTGGTTCTGTAGGATCTTCTCGGGGATCCACGTGGCGGGAAAGAAGACAGAAAGGGCGCGAGGATAGGGAGCGCCTGCGAGGAGAGGAAAAGTCTGGCCTGGGAGAAGGGTCGGATCAGACCCGTCGAATGGTGTCGGGTGTATCGGGACACGGGCAGTATGATGATAGGGATCGAGAGCTGGAACGGTTGCACAGATTGGTAATGGATCTAGAGCTAGAAGCAAGGGGTCGACGCCAAGAAAGGGACCGCGACCGCTGGTAAAGGAGAAATGATAATACGGGATATCGGGGTGAAGAGGGCTCTAGCCAATCTGGTACACAAAGATTCCAAAACTGATCACCCTCTCAAGAATCACACCGACGTAGGAATCACTCACACTCCTGAGAGACACGTCATCGCCGGAACCGTTCACGTTCGCATGGATACGATGACCGAGGATCGGATTCGTCAGAGGAACGGCGACCCCATAATGCTGCCATGGACGCCATGAGTTGAGCCCTATGAAGGGCTGCTCAGTCACCATTCTCCGATGAAATTGAACGGGCCCCTATGCCGAGTAGATTTACACGACCGCCATTCAATTCCTACGATGGAAAGACGGACCCTGTGGAGCATGTCAGTCATTATATCCACATGATGTCCTTGCATGCACACAATGATGCGTTGATGTGTAAGGTATTCCCCTCTAGTCTCAGCTCCATGGCCCTGAGATGGTTCAATGGGTTACGAAAAGGCTCCATTCGTAGTTTTGCCGAGTTGATCCAAGAGTTCGACAGTAGATTCGTAACATGTAGCCGAGTGCCGCAGCCGGTGGATGCGCTGCTTTCCATAAAGATAAGGGTCGGTGAAACCCTTCGGAGTTATGCCAGTCGGTACTGGGAACTCTACAATGAGATCGGTGGAGGAAATGAGAAGATAGTGGCAAGCACCTTCAGGATGGGGCTCCCTGAAAATTCTGAATTATAGGAGTCGTTGACGAAAAGACCTCCCAAGAATATGAGGCAACTTATGAGACGTATTAAGGAGTATAAACACCTAGAAGATGATCGGCTGCAGAATAAGGGGAAAGCACCGTTACTCTGGAGATCTCGGCAGGGCATTATGTCGGCAAGACTAAAAAAAGATTTCAGGATGCAGGAACCAGAGGTGCAAATTGAAGGAGTTAATATGGCGTTCAAAGAGCCTGTGCACAAAATCCTAGATCGGATTAAGAATGAATCGTTCTTCAGGTGACCAAACAAAATAGGGGGTGACCCATCTCGGAGGAACCAAAACTTGTATTGCACATATCATAGGGACAAAGGGCACACCACCGAGCAGTGTCGGGTACTAAAAGATCATCTCGGGCAGCTAGTAAAAGCAGGGTATCTGAAAGAGTTTGTAATGGACTCCGCTGACCGGGAGGCCGGCCAGGGTGCTCAGCAGAAAAGGAATCCCCTTCCACCACCGCTGGGAGTGATCGAAGTCATCCACGCTGCCCCGAGAGGTACGACAACAGCTAAAGGGGTAATGACAGTGGCTTGCTTGGAAGGAGAACCACCCAAGAAGAGGATGAAAGTTGGTCGGCTAACCATTTCTTTCAGCGAAGAAGACTTGGAAGGGACGATCCAACCTTATGATGATGCATTGGTAGTAACAACTTAGATAAGCGGGTTCTTGGTGAAAAGAGTGATGATAGACCAAGGAAGCGGAGCCGACGTGATGTACCCGAATCTTTTCGAAGGGCTCGGATTGAAGAGTCAGGATTTGGCGAAGTATGACACGCCGCTAGTCTCATTTGACGGGAGAGTTGTGATTTCCGAAGGGCAAATTTCTCTCTCGGTGGACATGGAAGGCAAGGAAGTAATAGTGACTTTCATAGTAGTTTGGTCATTCTCACCATACATTGCAATCCTGGGAAGGCTGTGGATTCATGCAATGAAGGCCGTTCCGTCACCCTGCACGTGAAAGTGAAATTTCCCACTGAGTATGGAGTTGCCGTGGTGCGAGGGAACCAACGAGTGGCTAGGCAGTGTTTTGTCGCCGCGGTTAGGTGGAAAAGTGAACAGCTCGAACAAGCAGAGGAGACTGAAAAAGAAACTTTATAGCAATTACAGAAGCCCCGAGGGGAAACGGGGGTGGACGTTGCCAAGGAGGTTTTGAAGGTTAGAATTTTTCCGGACATTGACAAGTATTTCCAGATAGGCACAAGCATGAATGACCGAGAAAAGGTAGAGATGTTGTTGTTCCTTTTGCAGAACGTGGATGTTTTTGCCTGGAGTTCGTATGAAGTGCCCGGCGTAGATCCCGAGTTCATTGTCCACAAGCTTAACATGGACCCATCATTCCACCCGAAAAAGAAAAAACCGAGAACAGCATCGAAGGAGCATGTTGATGCGGTAAACTTGGAAGTCCAGAGGTTGAAGGAAGCAGGAGTGATAAGAGAAATATTCTTCCCGAGATGGTTAGCGAATACAGTGGTAGTGAAGAAAAAGAACGGTAAATAGAGAGTTTGTGTGGATTTCACAGACTTGAATAGGGCATGTCCCAAAGATCCATTCCCAATGCCCAAGATTGACCAACTAGTAGACGCCACGTATGGGCACCCGAGGATGAGCTTCTTGGATGCTTTCCAGGGATACTACCAGATTGCCTTGGCGCCTGAGGACCGAGAAAAGACAGCATTTATCTCCCCAAGTGCAAATTATCACTACGAGGTCATGCCGTTTGGATTGAAGAATGCCGGAGCCACATACCAGCGGATGATGACAAGGATGTTTCGAGAGAAAATTGGGTGCACAGTGGAAGTATACGTTGACGACATGGTGGTAAAGAGCAGAAAGGAGTCGTAACATACGGAAGACCTCTGAGGAGTATTTGAGATACTCCGATGGCATAAGTTGCACTTGAACGCCGAGAAGTGTACTTTCGGTGTAGGGGCTGGCAAGTTCTTGGGTTATCTGATTTCTACTCGGGGGATAGAGGCCAATCCCGACCAAATAGAGGCCGTGAATCGCCTCAGACCGCCAAGTAATTCCAAGGAAGTACAAGTGCTAACCAGGATGTTAGCCGTCCTAAACCGATTCATCTCCAAATTTGCTGATCGCTGCAGACCATTTAATCAACTTCTGAAGAAGTGGAAGGGGTTTCATTGGGACAAGGAATGTGACGAGACTTTTCGAGAACTGAAGGAATACTTGGCAAAAGTGCCCATGTTAATGGCCCCGGAATCCGGGGAGGATTTGTTTATGTACCTCTCGGTGTCCGACCATGCCGTAAGTGCTGTGTTACTAATGGACCAAGGAGTACAGATACTAGTGTATTACACAAGAAAAACCTTAGTAGATGCCGAGACGAGATACCTGCCCCTGGAGAAGTTAGTTTTAGCACTGGTGCACGCCACGAGGAAGTTGCCACATTACTTTCAGGCTCATACAGTGTTCGTCCTCACCGAGTATCCCCTGCAGTCGTTGTTAAAAAGATCGGACTTCACGGGCCGAATTGCCAAATGGGGAACTCGGTTGGGTTTGTTCGACATAAGGTACCGACCGCAAAGCTCGGTGAAGGGACAGGTTCTTGCTGATTTCATTTCAGAATTCACCCCTAAGAACCATGGGAAGATAATCTATAATGTAGAAAGTCGTCCGTGGAAAGTGTTTGTAGACGGCGCTTTGAATGGGATGGGGGCCGGAGCTGGTATTGTCATAATCACCCTGGAGGGCATATGACTAGAACACTCCTTCAGATTGGGATTCAAAGCCTCAAACAACGAAGCCGAGTACGAGGCCTTTTTGGCGGGGTTGAGGGCCATATTGCATCTGGGCGCAAAAGATGTTGAGATTTATTCGGACTCTCGGCTAGTCGTTTATCAAATCGCAGGAAGCTTTGAAGCTCGGGACTCTCGGATGAAAGCCTATCTGAGTGCAGCTAAGCAGATCATTGGCCGGTTCGGCACAGTGAAGGTGGCCCAGGTAGGTCAGGCACAAAACAGACATGCCGACTCGCTGGCCACGTTGGCTTCATCAGCCACCAAGGATACACCTCGGCTAGTCAAAATAGAGCTTATAAAAGAGCCAAGCATCAGTGTGAAAAGTGATTATGACCAGGCCAGGGTCGAGGTTGCCATGGTGTCAATGGCCAATCTGTGTTGGATGAACCCAATCATAGATTTCCTAGCTAAGGATAAAGTTTCGGATGATGAAAAGGAGGCCAAAAGGATTCGTCGGGTGGCTCCCCGATATTGGCTGTCGGCAGATCGCAAATTGTACCGGAGGTCTTTCGTAGGTCCTTACCTTTTATGCCTACATCCCGAGAAAGTGAACGAACTTCTAACCGAGCTGTATGACGGAGTGTGTGGTGGCCATGTCGGGGGACGGTCTTTAGCACACAGGACGATGACCCAGGGGTTTTGGTGGCCACAGATGCAGAAGGATGCTGCGAAATATGTCTGGAGGTGTGAACAATGCCAAAAGCACGCCCCTCTAATCCACTAGCCAGCAGGTCGTCTAAACCCCGTTAGCAGCCCATGGCCGTTCGCACAATGGGGGCTAGACATCCTCGGCCCTTTTCTCAGAAAAACAGGTAACCGCCGTTTTGTATTGGTGGCAGTGGATTACTTCACGAAGTGGGCGGAAGCCGAGGCCTTGGCTAACATCCGGGATACCAACATGAAAAAGTTTGTATGGAAAAATATAGTCACAAGATTTGGGGTACTGAACTCACTAGTATCAGACAATTGGCTAACAGTTCGAAAGCAAAGCTTTCCGGGCCTTCTGCAGCGATCTCGGCATTAAGAACAAGTATTCAACTCCAGCATACCCTCAAAGCAACGGACAAGGTGAGGCAGTGAACAAGACGATTTTGAACTGGTTGAAGAGGAGGCTGGACGGGGCAAAGGGGAGATGGGTTGAAGAGCTACCTAATGTTTTATGGGCTTACCATACGACTCCCAGAAGATCCACAGGTGAGACCCCTTTCTCTTTGACATATAGGGCGGAGGCCATAATACCAACCGAGGTGAGCTTGTGCAGTGCACGGGTCGCAGGATTTGACCTCGCCCAGAATGCCGACCTGATGATGGAGCGCTTGGACTGGTTAGAAGAATGCCGGGAGGCCGCAACCATACGGCTTGCGGAGTATCAGCAGAAGCTAGCCCAAAGATACAGCCAAGATGTAAAGGGGAGGGAATTCAGCACTAGGGAATTGGTGCTAAGAAAGGTCGTAGGAAACATGCGAGACGTAGTTGCAGGGAAGCTTACTCAAACGTGGGAAGGACCGTACAGAATTACCGCCATCGCCGGCACGGGGGCTTCCTAGAAGATCTTGATGAAAGGCCACTCCTCTAGCCATGGAATGCCCACAACTTAAAGAAGTTTTACCTGTGACCATCTGTATACTGAAGTGTAAGTCAAAACTTGTACTTTGCTAAAGTCAAGATAATGATGAAGTTACTTGTCGATCTCGTCATTGCACATTAAGAGAAACCTCATCCTCGGTTCGATCAAAATCGTCGAGCAGGTGGAAACCTTATCGTTACAAAAGAATAAAAAGTCTAAGGACAGAAACCTCATCCTCGGTTCGATCAAAATCGCCGAACAGGTGGAAACCTTATCGTTACAAAAGAATGAAAACTCTAAGGACAGAAGCCTCATCCTCGGTTCGATCAAAATCGCCGAGCAGGTGGAAACCTTATCGTTACAAAAGAATAAAAACTCTAAGGACAGAAGCCTAATCCTCGGTTCGATCAAAATTACCGAGCAGGTGGAAACCTTATTGTTACAAAAGAATAAAAACTCTAAGGACAGAAACCTTATCCTCAGTTCGATCAAAATCTCTGAGCAGGTGGAAATCTTAACACCCTTACAAACACTAATTGGAATTTCATTCTCGGATTATCCAAACACCGTGCAACAGATTTTGGGGCATCATGCCATTTACGGTCGGGGAAACTAAACCCCATTGTATGAACACGATATATTAAGGCATGATTTAACCGAGCGGACAGCTTTCGGCCCGACTTATTGCAAAACAAGAAACCACCAAAAAAAAAATGGTAAAGAAAGGCGGCACAGACAAAGTCTAAGCAAACATACAACGAATAGAACGTCATTCAACAAGTTAAAAGCAAGATTAAAAAGCAAAGTTAATATCTCATCGCCAAAACTCGGCAACCGTTTACGGGTCATCCTCGTGAAATGAGGAAATTGTTCAGTCACCACAACCCGGTGACATAGGCAAAAATACCAATAATAAAATAAAATAAAAATGCTATAAAAATAAGTAAAAGCATGAAAAGCTGGACAGCAGATAATCAAGTGGAGGGCCGGGTTGGATCCGTCACTTCTTGCTGGTCGGTCACGGGAAAATGCGAGTCTTCACCGAGTAGGTCTTGCATAGTTGGGATGCTGGTGGCTTCCATCTCATCTGGCTCGGCATGAGCGTCAATCTGTTCCACCAGCTCCCTCATGCTTGCCGTTTCTTCCTCCTCAGTGGCCAATGATGGATCTTGCATGGTAGTAGCGGGGCTCGGGAAGGGAATTTGGCCAGGGTCTCTTAGGGGGGAGTCCTCGGGAACTCCCAGAGCTTGAAGGGTGGCAAACCACCCAGTCTCAAAACCCAGCTTCCGAGCCTGGGCCACTACCGGTTCCACAGATTTCTCGGCGTCGGCGAATCCCTTGTTGTACCATTTCTGCTCACAGGCCTCCAGGGCTGCCCTCAGGTTGGTTAGCTCCTCGGCTTGAGAGGTGTTGAGGCTAATGGCTTCAGCTAGCTTCACGTCTGTTTCGTTCTGCTTGGCCAGGAGCTCAGCACATCTCTTCTCTGCCAGCGCTCTATTCTTCTTCGCGGCAGCAACCTTCTTCTCGGCGGATTCAGCTACCTTTAGTTTTTCCTTTGCTGTTTTGGCAACTGACTCCCGCGCTCCCTTCTCACGGTCGACCTCCTCGGCAAGATCTCGTGCACGGCCAGCCTGTATGTGAGCCAGTTGAGCAGCCTGGCAAACACATAAGTTAGTACGGAAGTAAAAAGAAATGTGTTGAAAGTACTAGACGAATAAGGAGTTACAGCAATAGCATGCCACTCTAACCGGCGCCCCACGGACTCCTCCGACCCCACCTCGAAAGCATGCATGTCGTCGGGAAGAAGAAGACCCTCGGCCAGGGTCTGGGCAATGCAACCACCTTTGCCTTTCTCCCACATCCGCACATAGGCGGTTGAAGGCAAAGGCTTGCCGTCCAGCAAAAATTTTGGCTTCCACGCTGGTATGGCTTGGGAGGAAGACACAACCCCTGGACCGACCAGGGTCTGCGGCTTGTGAATGACGATGCCCCTTGTTGGCTGAGGAGGAGTCTGGACGGCAGCGTCTCCAGGACCCGTAGATGGTTGATCGACAACCCTCTGTTTCTTCCGGGCTCGTCCAGCTTGAGAAGAAGGTGGAGGGGGAGGCACTTGGCTCTGACCCTGAGAAGGTGGGGGCTGGGTGGGTTGCCGTGCACCGGGCACGAAACGATCAATGGTCATGACCCTCCTTGACACCATGTTTTCGCCAGGCGCTTCAATCGCTGGATGCTCGGGCTCCGCAGCAGGGTTCTCGGGCTGCGCTTGCTCTTGAACAGGGTCCTCTTGTTGAATAGTCTCGTGAGCTAACTCTCGAAGGTGCCGAGACACGCACTTCACAGACTCGTCCCGCAAAGGAGCTAGCTCATCTGAGCAAGTGTAGCGCCTTCCGAACTCCCTTGCCTCCCCGGTCGTAAGCTTCGGCGGCAAGAAATTCACATACCGAACGTCAATGTACGATAGCAGTGGACTATCAACCAATAGTGCCTGCTTGAAGGACTACCAGGTGGAATAAACAGGCTTTACTCCGAGGATTAGGTGCGATGCTCAGAGCTGTCCATCCCAGTGCACGAATATCTCGGAACGGAGGATAAAGTTCAAGTCCTTCACATGGACTGTTCTGATATCCGGAACGAACACTTTGTCGTCTGCAAAAGAACAAATGTTATATCAATATTTGATAACGAAAATCTACTTCAATAAAGAGGAAAGAGAAGGAAAAAGGGGGGAGGGGGGGAAGAACAGTTAGATCGAGAGATTGGTACAAACCCACTTCACGCCGTGAAAGAGGGCAGGGGACTTCTCCAGCAAACCAGTTGCCGCGCACCCGGAAAAACTCCCCGGCAGAGTTCCTATTCGAATCAGGTAGGCATGATATCAGCCGTACCCGATTATCTCTAGTTTTTAGGTAAAAGTTGGTAGCTTTGTTCCCACAAAGGCTATACATATGGTTAATATCATGGTAATCTAACTGTAAATCAAAGGTGTGGTTTAATCTACTAACGCAGCTAACTACCCGGTAAAAGTTGGGGGGAAGCTGGTCGGGACACAGCCCGTAGTACCTAAGTGTGTTTGTCAAAAGGGATCCACGGGGAACCTAACCCCACCCTCTAGAATTGCCATTAAAGGAGAAAAGGCTATGCCATGTCCTCAGTGGAGAGCGATTTCACTCTCGTGGTAGTAAGCCACTTCCACGTTATCGGGAATATTAAACTTGCGCCTAAAGGTGGCCAAGGCAGCCAGGTCCTCCAGGAGATAAGAGTAACCCATCTATGACACTTAATACTATGAAAGGGAATTTGAAGAAATAAGTTGAAGGAATAGGAAGGGGAAAAGAACTTACATTGGGTTCTAAGGGAGAAAAGAGCTCTAGGCTGGTGAGTAAGCGCACAAAGAAGTGGTCGGCAGAGAGTAAACTCAAGAGATCAAAGGTGGAAAAAATGAAAGAATGTTCTGAAGAAAGCTATTTATAGGATCAGAAAAGGGCATGAGAACGTTTAATCAAGCAATAAATGGGCGTGATTCACGAATGACCCTACGAATGCCAAAGATAACCGACACGCGTGTTGCTTCGGTTCGCGAACCGTTAGGCAATAATGACAACTGAACCTGGCGCCTCAGAACAGCGCGTCTTTTAAGAAGAGCATTAATGAGAAGCCATAACTGCATGAGTCCCTGGCCATAGGACTTTCGGGACCAAAAGGCTCGGTTGGCTCCTTGATTCTTCCCAGCAACCGGGTATGAATCAAGGGGGGGCTAATGTATGGCACCGAGGTCCCAAGACCCAGATGGGCCCTGGGCTCAGGCCCAATGGCACGGCCCCATCGCCCTAAGTCCTTCTTGAAACTGCCTTCATAAAATACGAGTTTTGGGCCTCGGTTCCTGAACTGTGCTCGGCATAAAACTTCCCGAACAATCAGTTAAACCTTGTCCGGGCGAACCATAGGATGCTCGGGGAACATCATTACCAAGCAAATTCACTTGAGTTGGAACCAAGTTCCAAGGCCATAATCGTTACATTCCACTCTCACCTAAACATTCACTTATAACAGATAATATTGGACCTTCAATTGCACTAACAATGGCAGTAATCATGATCTTCCCACAAACTTAAAGCTATAAATAGAGGAAGTTGGGGAAGAGGAGAGGGTTCAGAAAAAAAAGAGAGAAAAAACAGTCATTTAGAAAGAGAGGAGGAATATTACTTTGAGTCTCTGTGCTGAGAACAACCCAAAGTAGGAAATCTTGAAGCCCACTTTATAAATAAATTGTGAGCCCAAATGAGGTCGAGCCCAACAGTCTCATTTCAGGCGCGCACAGTACTACATAAGGTAGCATTAGATTTAGGGTCAAATCTTTTGTATAAACTTCAATTCTATTCTATTGGATCCTTGAGGATTGACAACTAAATCCCCCTAGGTTTTTTATATGAAACAGTTTATTTTATCGGTTTTCCTAGGTCATCAATTTGGTGTCTTATGTGATTTATGTTTGTGTGATGTTATTCAATTCAAATTTATAGCATAATTAATCTAATTAATTACTTGGTTAATATTGTGACAGCTGGGGTCTAAAACCCTAAGATCAAATTAAAAAGGTCATTCCTAGTGCACAAAACTCCCACTTTTGCGGGGTTTAGGTGAGGTGATTGATAAACAACTTTATCCCTAACTTTTGTTGGGGAGGTTGATTCCCGAACTTAAACCCATGACCTGTCTTTTGCTGAAAGATACTTGTCATCATATCAAGGTCCAAGCTATTTCAGCAATCAAAATATCTTTGCTACTTTCGATAGCATTAGGCATTGTGATTGAAATCATAGCTTTAAGATCTATCACCATGTTAGTACTGTAATTTACTATCTAGTATGACCATCTTCATTTATTTTTTCAACTACTTTATAATTGATATTGGATGTAAAGTGGGCTATTTTCCGGGAATTGCATTGATTTATTAGAAACGTGTGAATATGTTCACATTAGCTAAATTCGTGGATCAGGTAATGAAGACTTTTGAGTTGTCATAGTTTCTCATCGTTGTTAACTATGAAGGTCCACTGGCATTCAAAAGTTGATCAATTAGGGCACAACGATTGAATTATGCCTTCAAGGATAAAGGGTTTAATTTTGATTTTTTTTTTGTGTGTTTTTATTTTAGAGCTCATGTCATTTTCAGGAATTTCACAAGGGATTGGATAGATGAAAGCAACTCCATAAGGAGAGAGGATGGTTGCATAATTCAGAAATATTTCTCATTTAACACAAGCCTCTTTGAAAACCAATTCCTGTTCATGTTATTACTAATATCATCTTCTTTTATATTTATAATCCTTCTTTACTTGATGAAATTTTCAGGCACTAATAAAACGCACAGCTATACTACATGAGCCATCAATTTTAACTTTTTATATAATAGTCCCATTCAGTAAACCTATATCAAGAGGATCCTTGCTGCAGTTTATAATATTGAAAAACAACACTCAAGAAAATGAATTTGTATATTGCTGAATATATAGAGGTTTTTAAATAAACACTAGTTATAGGATGGTCTGATAGATACAAGTTTTTCAAAGAAATTGGAAAGTTGGCTTCATTACTTCGACTCATTTCTTAGTTTTAGTATTGATAGATAATTCACCTGATTAAATATATGATCTTTAGAACTAATAATTAATTGCTAATGGTAGATCGGATAGAATGCTTAAGGCATGCCATACCTGTTGACTGTTTAACCTTTATTTTTGTTTTTCCTTTCTGTATTATTTTTCCATGTTCCTCTCCACTGCCCATTTTATGATTCAGTCGAAGTTGTGGCACAATCTCCAGTGGAATCATAGACTCTGGAAATCAAGAATTCTGGTCTGGGAGGGCAAACAACTAATTGATTTGTCATATCTGCTCATTAAAAACAATGTTAGTTCCTCTTTCTTTGATTTCTTTCGTTCATCTTTTGAAATAGCAACAGCAAGATAGAGGCTATAATTTTGTGTGATGATTTCTGATTGCTTATAAAGTTAAAAGTTTTATCTCTTTCGTGTATGCTATAGCACCTTTATTTCTATAAATGTCACATAACAGTAGTTGTCACTCATTTTTTAGTTGTAAACTTTCAAGAAAATATTGCACTGATTCTTTGGCCTAAAGGAGGCTAACTGGCTATTTAGATGTGCTGAATCATTGGTAACATGGAATCAGCAAAGCATTTTAACTCATTTTGCAAGTTTGGTAATTACATTTTCCAGTACTTTTTCTTGTCTCCATTTCATGTGAAGTATATATGTATGCCACTGCTCTGCTTGTTTTGTTATTTGCTTTTGGTCTGTGTGAATAGCATAGTGTCTCCATTTCCTTGCTAACAGGTTTGATATTGAACTTTTTTACAGGCATCTGCAATTTCTAAAGAGGCTTTTGGAAGCAATAATGCCATAATGCAATGATGCTTTCTATTTATCTTTTGTGATTTCCTTCACTCTTAGTTGTAAGGATCATTAACTCCATTGTATTGACTTTGAGAGAAATGTTCAAAGCACCAATGCAATCCTTCCTAACATTTATATCTCTCATTTCAATAGATGTATTAAAATCTTGCAGATTGCTTCTTTCACTAGCTGTCCATGAAATATATCCCTATATATTAATTCCCATGGGCTTTCAGAATTTCACTCTTTAAAATATGAAATTCTCTGGTTTCCTATGTTATATCCTTTCTAGAGGAGGGCTGCCTCCCTCACTTCTTTGAGTACTTGATTTTTTGAGTGTCTTATGCTATAAAGGTGAAGGAATGAATTGTTTGATTTCACAAAGAAAAGATACCAAGGTAGAATTAGAAGTTTCTACTTCTTTCCTTTTATCCTTATACTTTGAAGGATAGTCAGATGTCTTGAAATTACTTAATTTGCTTATTTGGTAATGGAACTTTGTGTAAGTAAATGAGTAATCATATTAAAACATTCCAGAGACAACCAATCTATCTAAACAAACGGGATTATAGTCCAAACTTTTGTTGAAGTGTATTCTTAGAATAACCTTGGCTAATTAGTTGTCTTTTTCGCTTACTTCAATAAATAAATAAATTTTTTTTTTACCTAAGTATGTATTACTGAAGGTATTAGATAGCTCACACTGCTAATTAATTTATGATGTTCATCTTTATTTGTTGCCAAAATCATCGTGCTTAAGGCTGCTCTCTTTTAGTGGATACACCAGGGTTGAACTTCCAAATTCAACTGGTGATTTATAACATTTGTGCTTTATCTCTCTTTAACCAAAGTTAGAACTCAGAAGCTTGCCAACATCAATTAGCCTCTGAAATTGACATACCTTGTTATTGGAATAGTACACTCCCTGAATAAATTTTCAGTATAAATTGGAACCTAATCAATCTGCATCATCTCAAAAATTTCAAAGCAAATTCTTTTGAAGAAATGCCCAATTGACTATGTAGTGCTTTGATGAACCTTAATTTTCTAATGTAGTGCTCCGATGAAAGTTGTGCAAAATGCACTTCCTTGTCTGTAAATATGTAACATACACCAAAAAAAATCTAAAATAATTTAAATTTATTTTTGTTTAGATTCTATATCCAAAATAATTATGTTTCCTTTCCCTCTCTCAAGGTCAAGAGTGTGGCCACTTAGAACAAAATCAAGAACTTGCAAGGTTTGGTTGGCCTCCTTCACCCTTAACCTCGCCCTAACCTGCTATCTCTTGTATTATTGTCACAGGATTTCAGCAAACCTTGCAGGAACCCAGTTTGGATACTTCTCATATTTCATTTAATCAACACACTCCCCACTAAGTAATCAAGCCTATTATTTCCTATTTATTTGGATTGAATTAGACAAACTCTAAAGTTAGGGTTAGGTTTAGTGCATGATTTAGGGATTTCTATGCTCTATTTTTAATGTTCTTCAATTAATTGATAAATTGTGATATTGAGGACCCAAATTGAAGATTTAAACTACCAATTAATCAAAACAGTGGATAGTTGACATATTATTAGATATCCTGCATATTATAATTAGGATTTTATGCCTAAATTGGGGATTTTGTATTCTGACTCTAAATTCATTATGTAAATTTCTCAATAAGGGAGTTAAGGGTACCAACTAGATAGTTAATCTCCTAATTCAGTCAAAGTCTGACTAGAGTGAAGATATTTAACAAAAGAGGAGTTATTTTTTAGTAATAGATTTATTATGAAAATTAGGATTTTTTTCTTCTTCAATCTGGTAAGGGTTTAACGAAATTGGATGAAATAATATGTAATCGGAACATCTAATTAGGGTTTTTTTTTTTTTTTTTTTTTTTTAACACCAATTGGGCAAATATATTATAAATTTTGAATTAATCAAAGAATTAAAGTCAATAAGTTTATGAGTTAGGCCAAATTTGGGTCTGTTAATGTTCATTGAAAATTCAATTCATTTCCTTGATTACTAAGCCGTTGATTTACTAAACTTGACTTATTTCTTAATCATGTCATATGTGCATCCTTTTGCATGTCTTCCACTTTGCGTAAAATTTTGTGTCCTTCAAAACTGTGTTCACTTTAGTTAATTACTTATCTAACTTGTTGCCCATTGAGTTTCGAACAAATCCTATCTTTTATTAATCTATGAGTATAAAGCTACACCTGGGGGCTGTCAAGTTATGATTGTTGAATTGGTTATGACAGTTAAGATTGGTTAGAAATCCGTTAGTATATATAGCAGAGCACCTTGAAATAGAGCATCATTATTAAATCTAATCTCAGAGATCTCATTGATTCAATATCTGCATTTCTCTACTCTGTTTCCTTTTCTGCTTTTTCCAGTAAGGTTTTTCTTTTTTCTTTTTTTTTTTGATAAGTTGCTTTTTTAAGTAAGCTATACAACTCTATCAGCTTTGCTTCCTCTACCTGCGATTGATCAAGATTAACGCTTACCAATCTTGTAAACATATGTTAAAAATGTGAGATATAAATTTGATATCATGTTAGAATTAAAAATTATTACAAAGACGACGAGAGATAAGAAAAAGAAAGATTACAAGGAATTAACATAGTTTAGTTCTATAGTTGAGTGTTACAAAAACTTGAATAGTCTATTTCGTACTTGGTCGAAACTCGAAAGTGCACCCATGTGAGCAAGCAACCCATGTAAGTAATAAACCTTAAACCCCCATTAAGATTTATTGCATAGCGGTATGATTTTCTAATAAAAAGGACAGGAGTAAAATGGGTCTAAAGAGAGTGACGTTTCCATGCAAACATTCAATGTAATCTTTACTCCTTTTTCTTGCCTTTCACCAACAATACCAGGATTCAAGACTGGATTTTTTAGATTGAGACTCAGTTGTTTGGGCTTTAGTGCTATAAGAAAAATCCATTTAAATGGATTGCCGCCATTTCGTTGGTCTCTGTAACAGGGCCAGCCCAAGGCCTAGGCAACTTAGGCATAGGCCTAAGGCCCCACTACAAAATTTTTTTACCCTTTACAAAAAAGGCCCCATATCATTGTAAAAGGTCCCAAATTTTATAAAAAATATGAATTTTTTCAAATTATTGTGCACTTTTTATTATTAGTGATGTTAGGGATATCACAAATTTTATTATAGATTTACAAACTGACATGTTACAAATCACAATAAGTTATTTTAAATATTCATTAATTACATTATTGAAGCTCATCCTTCACTATTATTGTCACATAATATAGTGAACATTTTGTAGTACCTTTAGTATTTTTCTTTTTTATTTCTAACAAGGCTTTAAATTTTTTTTTTTGCAAATGTGTTAGATCATCAATGATGATTAATCTTCCCTTATAGTTTGAAACTTTAATATTAGTAAACTAATCTAGTACAAAGCCACACATCAATTAATATCATAGATTATAAATGTAATTAACTATGTATCGTTATATATACAAGATAAATTAATTTTCTCTTAAATTTTTTTTTTTTGGTTAAATTAATTTTTCAACTATGATATTTAATTCTCTATATGAAATTAACCTTAATTTTAGTTAGTATTATTCATTAAATTATGTATTTAATACATCAAATTAACATCAATTTAATTAATATTAAATAATTTTATTTAATTAATATTTATATATAAAAGGCCCCATATATATATTCGCCTTAGACCCCAAATTAGGTTGGACTGGCCCTGCTCTGTAACTGTAAATCTCAGACATCTGTCTCATAAATTCAAAAGAAGTCTAGAGGAAAAAAGAAGAAGGAAAACTTCAATCAATTTTATAGAGTCTAATTGAAAGAACATATTGAAAATGCTCCTGCAAAATACTTTTCAAGCATTTATAGTACAACAAAAGGTACAATTCACCATTAATTACTTATAACCAATCACATTTCAAATTCTTATAACCAAAAAGAGAATGAAAATATCAACTTTTTACATGGTCTGTAAAGAATTTTATGACATTTAACTATTAGGCTATCACTAGACAAATATCGATCAAGCCAACTCTCCTCCCACAAGAACACAATAAAAAATGTCAACTCTAAGCATAACATGAAAGGTGTGACAAAACTTAACAATGCAGGTGAAAATTTTCAGTGTACTGTTACGTGACAATCATTTGTCCAAGCTAAGTGAACCACGGTCTTCAACAGGCTGTATACACCAAGAAAAGTTTGGTTCAGAACTCTGCCGGAGGTTTTAACCTTATGAGTCTTCTGATTCTATCTTTTTCTGTATTCTACAAATATCCCTTCAAAGTACAGAAAGGAAACAATGTCAGGGAACAGCAAAAAGTAGTCAGCAGTGTAATGCAAGATGTCAGATAGCAATTAGTAACTGCCTAGCATATGGAGAGCACATAAACATGAAGATGGCACAAGCCACACAACAGGATATTGTTGGGTTTAATCATCATCCAACTAAATTGGGAAAATAAGAAAATTTCCATCAATACTTTTCTGGACTATAAGGAGCAAGCCTAGTCCCTAATGAGCTTACATCAATTCTGCATTTGTTTCTCTCTTTTTTTTGCTAGTAGGTTTTGTTGGTGTTATTGCATAAGCGAAATTTAGGAAACTCCACCACATGCCTGAAATAAAGCATGAGGATATGGGGGGTCTCAACTAATATGGACAGCATTAAGTACATGATGTTAATGAACTATAGAAAAACTGCCTATGATGATCCACCAAAGTCATTCAGTAATTAGTGCATTGATGATTGGATATTATGGTCCAAGATGAACAAACCGCCAAATTCATCCATAAAATTTCCATGATCTCCCTTGTGTTACTGATTTTAAAATGATTTAGTTCATAACCAACCTTCCAAACAATCTCATCCAAACACAAGCAAATTCTTTCGTACTTATCCAGGAAAAGGTGCTCAGTCGGAGGCTTCCCACATACATCCTTAGCAGCTGAGGTTATCACAAAGATCACTTCTGACACTAGAGAAAAATGGATTAATTAGAGAAAAGACCATCAGTAATTGGATAAACTAAAGGGTTCTCTTCATATATTATATAATACATATATTAAAAAGAAAAAGAAAAAGAAAGAAATATGTAAAGGGTTCAACTCCTCTCAACTGCACTGTTTAGCCAATCAGGGAATGCACCACATCACAATACATACAAATGCTATCATCATATCTAGGGAAAAAGAGATTGTCAATGGCTTTCATCCTTTCTTTCTTTCTTTTTCTGTCTTTTTCTTTTCTTTTCTTTGTTTTTTAGAAGTAAGATTATGGCATCATCTTTCCATTGCATAATGTGGCATCGATGTGCTGTGATAGGTGTGAAAGGCTCTCAATGAGCATTGAAGAGCTGAACCTGCTTCTAAAAGCATGTAAGACTCTTTAAGAGAGGACCAACTTGTATTGTTAATTGCAAGTCATTCTATGTAGAAGATTAATCAGAGGGACGTAGAAACTGAATTCCAGCTCTTAGAGCCTTAAAATGAGTGGATGCCACAATTTCGGCATCAACAAGTGACATAGTTTCTCCCTATCAACTCACAAAATAACCTCATAAACTAAAAGAAAGTAATAAAATACTCACAAGCAAGTTCATCATACTCATCCTTGCCCACAACATAGATGCTGACATCCCCAAGTATTGTGTAGACAATTTATACTGATCTGGTGCATAAAACAAAATTCCCAGCAAGTGAACTCAATAAAACAATTTTCTAATAAACTTAGTCATAGAAATAATATTTACATGTGATGTGAAAGGCTAAACTCTCCTTAAAGAAATAGAGAATGTGGTACTGATATTCATTTCACGTAAATATTCATTGTCTGTTCTTGCACAACTGATTAGGACACATCAGTCTTGTCCAGTTCACTAGTTCCATCAGGGCTTTTCAAAGGCCTATCTTGAAATTTTCCACTAAAGGAATTAACCAATTGGAGGGCTAAGTCAAACGGTCACTGGTCCAATCAGTTCGTCTGTTTGAGTTTTGAGTTTAATCCTTCAAAGCAATCCCACTCTCCCCACTGTGTTTATCAATTAATGCAATCATTGACAGAAAAGATTAATCTATATCAATTAAACAAGAGTAGTATACATACTTGTGGCAAGCAACAAGGAGCTCTTCATTTTTAACACCTTTAAGATTATCTGCTCCCAGTTTAACTAAGAAGGATCTCCAATGCAGCCGTTCTTCAGCAGGAACCCCATTAAATCTGCAATAAAACATATGCCCTTAAGGTAATGCTTCAATTGGTCATTTCATTTAAAATGACTACAGGTCAACTCCTTAGGGAGATCAAATAAGGAAAAATATCTCTTCACTTATTGATTAAATTCCGAAGAAGCAGATGAAACAACTGATCATTTTCTTGATTCAATAATATGTTCTTCTTCTCAGGTATACTCATCCTTAGTTTTATGTTTGACAGATAACCAATCATAACATGCCCCTTCAAAATCTCTTTTTTTAATGAAGCACACCATGAATGTTTTGAAATAGACACACAGAGAAACACACTGTAACCCTCAATAATATAGTGAATTACAATGGATTTCTATCATTAATTTATGAACTTTATATAAACCGAACATGTAAAAAACGGATAACTATATATATCTATAGACTGTATATATGTACGAGCACTTTGCTAATGGAGCACTTTTATAAATAAATAATGAAAAGTCATAATATTGTAGATTATAATCCTTTATATTTTTGCTTGAAAACTTTGAACCTAAGTCTTGTTCAACCCCAACGCACCCTTTTAACTATTAAGTTCTTCGCTAGAAAACCATATAGTTTCTCATAGATAACCAGATAAGTCTTACTCCAGTACTCATAATGGTGATATCATTGACGAAGGTCCAATAACAAATTTTTTTTTTGGGCCTACGACAAGTGGGTCAAAGGGGAATTAAACCCACGTTCTCCCCATGACGAGAATGGACAATGGCACAAAGCTACAAGCTTACAACTCTCGTGGTGAAGGTAATATAACTTTATTTGTTATAAATTACACTTATACAAGCTGATACCCTAAAGAAATCTTAATTGATGTCCACAAATGAAGAAAAGAAAAAAAAGGGGGAGATATTAACACTGCAGACCTGAAAGTTACCCTCAAAACTCAAAAGCCTGAAGATTAACAGAACAAATTAGCTCAATTTATTCATTGCCAACATGCACTACATCAAACTTCACGACAACACTCCTGTCCTATCTCCTGCTTCCACTTCCATTTTGTATGACTTCACTCTACCATTAAATCATTCCACATTTGAGATAATTAAAAGCTGATCCAGGTTGTCATCTCTAATTTCTTTTACAAAAATATATAAATAGATTATTGACTTTACACCTTCATCTTAGACAGTTTTAATTTTATATATAATTTTGCCTTTACGTATTATCTACTTTAATTTAAATCTTTAATATTTCATTATCGTTAACTTGATATTACATTATCATTAACTTGATGGGTTGGCTGTAAGAGTATATAATGAGATTTTTTTTTTTTTTCATAAAACAACTACATTAATAATTAAATGCAAAATCGCCTCTTGAAATCTTGCTTGCGTTAAATCTATCTTCCTAGAGTAACATTTTTTTTTTTTTTTTTTTTTTTTTTTCCCCTTCAATGGTTACTAAGCCACAAAGTAATCCTTAGATTTCCCTCATCATTGTGCTCTTTATTTTTGGTTACAAAGATTTATATCTTAACATTTATGAGGAGGGACCCCAAATGATGTATGATCCATATATCAAAAGATAAATTACTATTAAATTCTACCTTTAAATTCTGCCTTTTATGGTGATAACCAATGAGTTGCCAATATAACCAGAGCAACTCCCAAGTACAAATAAAGCATCTTTATATGCAAATAGATTTTTGAAGAATTATAGTACGACATGGGTATAAAACCCTAAATGAAATGTACGCGCTTTCCTAGAGAGCAAGGCTACACAAAAGACATTGTTTACAAAGAAACTTATATCAATCTTCTTAAGGTAAATTTCCTTCAAATACAATACTTTTGGATTATTCTTAACTAAATTCCACCAAAATTTTTCACATTATTTAGAGTGAACCATCCACATGTTATGAGTTTCTTTTGTTTAATTAAATATAATTTTCATGGTTTAAATTATTTTTTTTCCTCCATATTATTGTGAATGTGATGATCATGGTGTATTTTTTAGTTTTGGTAGTTTCCATAGTATTTCTTTTGCTTCCTTCCATTTTTTTAACCCATTTATTTTCTTATTTTTCATTGCTTGTGATGGAATGAAGAAAAAAAGTCTAATTATATGTATATATAATTTTAATTTAGTTTTATCAATATAGTTGGCTATTAAAAATTCTAAAAAATATATATATAGTTGGCTATTAAAATTTTTAATTCTTTCTTTAATTTGTTTTCTTTGTTGTTCGATTTTTCTTAATCAGCAAGTTTTGTGAATAATAAATATGAATATAAAAAATATTGTTGTGTGGAAGAGATAATTTTAAATTTGGTCTTTTGTTGATGTTTTAGTGGTACTATTGCAAAGATACTTGACTTTCTCTTGTATTTTAAGTGACCAGAAAAAAAAAAAAAAAAAAAAAAAAAAAAAAAAAAAAAAATCAAAGGAGAGAAAATTTTAAGATTTACTCTGCTTAAAAATTGGCTATATTTCTATTTGGTCAGTGAAATTAATTATGATCTATTATATTCTTAAAGATTTGTTCCCATTTCCTAATATAACAAATAGCATTTTTATTTTTATTTTTTGAGGCATGTAAAGAATGTTTACAAAACTCTTTTTGCACCACATCTTTAGCATCCTTTATTATTATTATTATTATTTTTATGCAATTTTTACTTTGTTTAAATTTCATCTTATTCAACTATTGTCTTCTTAATTCAATCTTTCATCTCCTCCTATCATTTTTTTTTTTTTAATTTAAATTCTACTTTTTCACTTTGTTCAACCTTTCATTTACTTCCACCATTCCTCCTCCATCTTAATTTTTATATAAATTTCTTATTATTTTATTTTCACCCCTCCTCCATTCCTTCCAAGTTGTCCACAACAAAAGAGGTCAATACTCTCTCTCTCTCTCTCTCTCCCAAATTTTGTTTCTCTTTCAGTGGATTTTTTTTTTTACTGTTTCAACCACTTATTTTTTCCACTAATGGTTCTTTTTGTTATTGTTGATTTAATTGTCACATTACATTTGTTTCTCTTTTTCAAAAATTTGTATATACTTTTATGCATATTTAGGTATTTTGGTATTCTAATTCTTGATCACAAGTTCTTTTTCTTTATCCCATTGGTTTGATTTGATTTGGGTTAATAATTAGTTGTTTTGCAAGTTAGAATTTTTTTTTTTTTTTTTTTTGGTGATCCATTTAAATGTTAAACTATGAGACTTTACTAAATTTTTTTTTATTTTTTAATCCTTTTGGGTGGAAAATTTTGTAGTTTTTGTAGAAAAAGTACTCTTAATAATTGTATTAAAAGTACTCTATATTACCACTTATTCAAAGAAATCAAAGGTTAGTCAAAAGAGAATAATTTGATGAATAACATATTTTAACTTTTGCAATTGTTTTTTCATTATTATTGTTAATAATAATAATATTATTATTATTATTTTATGACGATGCATATATAGAAACTTAAATTTAAGATTTTGCTAATAATTTTTTATTTTATAATCTTTGTTGGTGGACAAATTTGTAATTTTTGCAAAGATCATAACCTCAACAAACTATCAAGAACAAATATTTTTCGTAATTGGTCCAGTTAATCATTTTTAAGTTTTATTAATTTTTTAGATACATTTTCCGATGTTTTGGATTGAAGGATAAAAAAAGGGTTTGAGAAAGTTTGTTTAAAACTAAAATAATAATTTTCAAATTTTATATACTTTTTAATGATTTACAAAATATTATAAATAAATTTTATTAAAAAATGAATATTTTCACTAACTTGCCTTTTGAATTCCTATAAAAAAAAATTGTATTGTTTTCATTTTGGTATGAAATAAATTATATAAATATATATATATATATATATATTACATTTTGTTATTGATCCTATAATAAATGAAAATATAATTATGAAATACATTTCTCTTTATTAAATTAGTCTAAATTTCAAAAAATAATAATAATGAGATCACCATAAAAAATTATCATGCGCAATGTGCGGGCTTGCGACTAGTAACAATAATAAAGGTGGTATTATTATTGAACTCTGTATCCAAATCATCTTCAATTCTTAATCCAATTTCTGCACATTGGTCCTGCTAGAGCTCAAAAATCTGGTCACTAGAATCACATCAAAATCTGGACACTATAGCTAAGCTCACTTCTTTATTTCATACTATCACCTAAGTAAAAAATGCTTAAGATAATGACTCCAATTCATCTATATTTCTAACATATAAATTTATTCGAATATGTACTAGTAGATTCATGTCAGCATAAAATTTTGTCACTTAATTATATATTAGTAGATTCATAGGTTAAATTAACATGGAATGAAGATTAGCGACCTAAACTGAATGGAATGGGTTCCTTAATTTAATGATTTTTTGTCATTTAACAAATGATTTATACTGGAAAATTCAACCATCTATGCAACAATGATCCGCTAGTAAATCACTATCTAAAATAGAGACTTTCCCAGCATCCTAGTTGCTAAAATAATCAAGTCAAGAAGTTCATTGGAATTTAACGAATTTTTCTAACTATTCAAATAATCTTAATAGACCATCAGTGTCTATATATATAGATATATGTTTGTGTGTGTAACACCATGTAAAGGGTTCAGCTTCTCTCAACTGCATTGTTTAGCTAATTACAGCATGCATCACGTCGTATAATGCACAAATCGATGGGACCTAGAAGCTGCATCAGATCAGTTTATATTGTCAAACAGAACTGGGATGTTAGCATAAGGATGATTATGATGCATAAGATCTTGAAGATTAATCAAAAGGTTTTAGTGAAGCTAATTATTCTCATTCTTCTACTCTCTCATCTAACACTCAAAAATATCCAATAAGAAAGAAGTTATAAGTTAAAAACAATGAAATATATATATATTTATATATATATATGTATGTATATGAACTTCAACATGTGGTTATCTGTTTTACTAGAAATGCTGGAATGAGTCTAACTGCTCTCATAATAATTACTATGATTTTTGGAAGTCTTCATTCAGATCATCTAGGGAGCACCTGCACATATTCGGGTGCGGGTGCAGGTGTAGTGTGATAACACAGCAATTTTTGAAAAAGTAGGACACAGGTCCAGGATACGTTTATTTTTTTCATATAATTGTAAATATATATATATATATATATATATATATCAATTTAAGAGCAATAATAGGTAATAAAGTGAAAAATATATAATAACTAAATAAGCAATTAACATATTTTTTACTTATCAAAAATCAATATCAATCAATATCTATATCTATATCTATATCTATATATATATATATATATATATATATAATAGCAGAAGCTAAGAGAAAGTTGATCCCTATAATTAAGGAGGTGTTGACAAATAGGACAACTACCTATCTAAAATTCAGTTACATTTAACTTTAAAAAGCGATACATTACATTGTTTGATAATGTTACAACACCATTTAAAAGCGATAAATTTTAATGTTTGACTACATTAAAATACTGTTTGGAGCCCTCTTGGTATAAAAGGAAACTAACCGCTAAAAAAAAGGGAAAAAAAAAAGAAAGAAATATCGCTTCACGGAGTAAGGAAAGAGAGATCGTGAGAAAAGAGAGACATAAATAGAGAGACAGAGATAGAGAGAAGGGCGTCACCCAGACTAGATCTTCTGCCATCACCGCAAGTGAACCTTCCGTTTCCCCTATTCGGACACTTTCTTTTCGCTTCCTTTTCAATTTTCTTAACACCGATGCTTGCGATCCAGAGATAGAGAAGGAGGAAAAAAAAAACCTTGCGATATAGAGATGAGAAGTAGACAGACATTGAGAGAACTACCACCGGTAAGTTTTTCTTTTTTTCATTCTTTCTTAGATCTGGGTATGGGAATGAGATATGAATTAGTTTCTGTCAAGTGGCGCTCTATTTTTGCATTTAGTCTTTTTTTTACCTCTTTCATTAACTTTTTTTACTGCTGCCCAAAAGTTCACATTAACTTATTTTACTATTATCTCATTAATATCTTATTAAGTGCCTAAGCTTACACCACAAATTTCTCTATTCTTAATGTCTTTTAGCATACCCACTATTTTAGTATTTTTTTTTTTTTTTTAAAAAAAAGTAAGGACTAATAGTAATAAAGTTCTGCCAAGTAACGCATTCTATGCAAAAAGAATTGAAATATTCTCAAGATGAGAATAAATTAATTATTAACTTTTTGGTTCAATGTTTCAAGACTTTTCTAATTAAAAAATAAATATTCTTGGTATCATTTGGTTCAATGTTTCAAAACTTTTTATCCCTCACACATACACACAAACTTCTTTGCATTTTAATTCACAATTTTCACATCTTGCACTTCTACCACTTTATATATACCTAGCCATAGCCCTTTAAGCCATCCCATGTTAAATATACATAGATAAAAAACGATGTCATTTACCTTCAATCTTTTTGATGACACCTACCTATCTCTAACATTGTTGTTTTATCTAATCCTAATCCGTATGAGTTGCCTACAACCAAGGAAAGGGGGGCTTTCATTTTATATTGAGTGACAACATACGACAATTACTATTTTAATGTTAAGGTTGGACGTTGTGGATTTGTGGTTTTTGTAAATGATGTATTTGACCGTGGGTGTTTAGTATGTGTATTTGATTTTAGAATTAAGAAGAAAGAGAAAGACACATTCTATATCAACTTTTATTCTATAATATTCCTCCAAAGTTTTTATTTTTATTTTTTATTTATTTTATATATATATTTTATTTCTCATCATTGCAATTGAATATTTATAATGGATGTGTGTAAAATTTATAACTGTTGTTTTTTATAATGAACTCATTATAAATAAAGTTCTATAACAATTATGTTATAGTATTTATACAACATTCTCTAAAACCATCTTATATAAAATATTACAACATTATTCATGCATCGCACGGGTAACTTACTAATATATATAATAGCAGAAGCTAAGAGAAAATTGATCCCTATAATTAAGGAGGTGTTGACAAATAAGACAAGTGCCTATCTAAAATTCAGACACATTTAACTTTAAAAAGCAATACATTACATTGTTTGGTAACGTTATAACACCATTTAAAAGCGATATATTATAATGTTTGACTACATTAAAATACTGTTTGGAGCCCTCTTGTTATAAAAGGAAACTAACCACTAAAAAAAAAGAAAGATCGCTTCGCAGAGAAAGGAGAGAGAGATCGTGAGAAAAGAGAGACAGAGATAGAGAGAAGGGCGCCACCCAGACCAGATCTTCTGCCATCACCGTAAGTGAACCTTCCGTTTCCCCTATTCGGACACTTTCTTTCTGCTTCCTTTTTAATTTTCATAACACCGATGCTTGCGATCTAGAGATAGAGAAGGAGGAAAAAAAAACCTTGCGATATAGAGATGAGAAGGAGACAGACATTGAGAGAACTACCACCGGTATGTTTTTCTTTTTTTCATTCTTTCTTAGATCTGGGTATGGGTATGAAATATGAATTAGTTTTGAGAAATTCGGTTGGATTGATTTTTACTTAGGTATTTTGGTAACATTAGGTTTTGATTTGATTTTTTGAAATTTGGAGTTATATATGATTATGTTGGGAGAGGACAAAAATAGAGAAATCGTGCCTCTTCATACACAATAAAACACAATAAAACAGAGAAATTCCGCCAGTCAGACTACCAGAATCGTTACTGGTAAAGTTCTGATTATATTCCTATTTAAATACAATATCCTGCTTCTAGCCAAATTTTTTTTGTCTGTCACCGTCCATACACCAATCTTCCTCTCTCCAATTTATCCTATCTGACCCTCTTTAGAAATTTTAAATATTTACTATCCGACTATCACCAGATGCATTCAATGATGACAAGCCCTGGACTTCTCAACGACGCATCAAAGATATTCAGTGACTCAATATTGTTTCACTAAGGTATTTTTGAATTTGATTTGTGTTTCAATTTATTTCCATTGTTACGTTTAAAACCTATGTCAATGCATGTAAAGAATTATACTTTAATTTGCACTTTATTAATTTCCAACACACTACGCAAGCAAGAAATGATGCAACCCAAATTGACATGGCTTAAATTACATCGGGATTGAAAGCTTGAACAACCAAGGCTAGATTGAATGCAACCCCTGGCAGTGCCGCAAGATTGGGAGCAACACCATAAACATTTTTTTTTTTTTTTTGGGTATTTAACTATCTTCTTCATTTATACATTTTTGCTTTTGATAAAATTGTTGTCTAAGCTTTATTGCAAATTAGAGCATATTTTTGAAAACACACATTCTCCCTTCTATACTTACTGCTGCATCATCCTCTGTTTTTCTTCTTTATTTTTCTCCTCCGACCCCACCCAGGTTTAGATAACTTTCCTAAAGGCAAAAATAATTTCACTTTCCATAGACGCGCACCATCTGTTTGATAAAAAGCTTCTAAATTATTTTCACGACCAACCAAAATTAATACCAAAACAAGGAATCTGATTTGTTTTTTATAAAGTAAATAGGATATATTCATGATGTAGAGCATTAGATCAATTAGATAAAAAAAAATTAAATACAAATTTAAAGTTTGGGTACTATTGCAAATTTGCATAAGCATGTGCCAGAAGAAGTACATGGTGTTATTTAAGTCTCTATTATGCTAAGTTTATCATTTTATCATAAAAAAATAGCAAAAGAAGTCACAGGACACAAATTTTTATGTTTCTTTATGTGTTTGGTATAATATGGGTGATTGAAATGGAATGTAACATTTAAGTACCTGGAAAAAAAAAGTGACATTTATATTATAAATACTATCGTGTTACAGACACTTACAGCCTACTTTGTTGGGTTCAAAATCGCAACAAGGTATCATGTGCTTTCTTATGATATAAAATATAAAAGCGATGGCAGAGTTGGGTTTTTGGCTTTACACTGTTCATGGAATAAGTTAATTAGTTATGTAGTTCCGTGTATTTGATACTTTTCATTTTGTTTCTATCTTATCTCTTCTATTTGAAAATGATTGTGATCATGTAGTCTTTTAATTTGAGTAGGCTGACTCCATTTGTGGTTGCACCTTATCATTATCTGGCCCACCAAGTGGATATGATGGTGGGCATGGTATTGGTGGTCGAGGGGGGTTATGGTGGTGCTTCTGCTGAGGCCCTAGATGTGACAACTAAAGAACTAAGGGAGCTTTTTGGAGGCATTGGACAAGTAATATTCTACATCTTTTCTTTTGAACTCCTTGCATTTAAGTTTTCTTAAATAAAAAATTAACATGGTTTTCATTCAGTTGTATTTGGTTACTAGGAAAATGTTGGAGCAGAATAGAACTGAGGTTTTAAAAGTTTTTATGTTTTATTTTTCTGGTTTTATGGAATCAAGAAAGCAATATATTTTTCTGGGAAAATTAATTTTGATTGGCCTTTTATTTTTATTTTTTTTGGTAACTTGAAAAATGGTTTTGGATTACTTTTGTTGAGCTTTTTATTTAATTTTCAAAACATCTGCAGCTTAAAATTTAGGGACACAAATTGGTTTTTCTGTTTCTTAAAAGTTTCTTTGAGTTTATGATTCTAATTTACTGTCAGTTGGCTTATGCTGTTGAGATATAGGAAGGAAAAGTTCTATTGTCTTGAAACTATTTTTTGATTTTGTGAGTAATTAGCAACCAAATAGCCCTACATTTACTTCCAAAGGAATTTATCAAAGAAGAAAAAACTATGTTTTAAGAGTGATATATTTGAAGTGTTCTTCAACTGCTTCTTTTCCCTTTGAGAACCAAAACTGTTACTTGAAAATATATTGAAAAACCAAACAATTTTTACCTTGCTTGGCTTAAGTTTGTAATTTTTTAACAAACCTAACAACAAAGAGGGAGGGAAAGATTCAAGATATGGTTCTTTCTTCCTTCCTTCAACTTTCTCTATCATCAAGTGGTGTAGTGTTATTATTTCAGCAATTAAAATTTATTCTCCTTCACATCTAATCCCATTCTAGCTGTTATACAGGTCTCCATTCCCAGTGCATTGAGTTTGCTCTCAGTTATTGATGGCAAAGGCAAAACAAGAAGGCAGATCTTCTTTAACTTCATTCCATGAATCCTCTCCTGGATTAGGATCACCATACCTCTGGCTTAGATCGCCACGATCTGAGGAAGGAGGTTTGCAATTGATAGAACTTCTTGGAGAATGTGCTAGCCATGTAACTGCCAGATGTCTTCATAGTGTTAATACCAGGCTTGAACATATTTCCTATCTTGCCTCTCCTAAAGGCACTGTAATTCAGCGAATTGCTTCATATTTCATTGAGGCATTTGCTAATAGGATGCTTAAAGGCTTTATTGGTCTCATTTGCAGTAAAAACATGATGTGTTCCAGGAATCAAAATTTCGTTGGATGAAAGTTAAGTTCAAAACTAACCCATCAAGGTAGCTGGGTTTTTTTTTTTGTTTTTTTGTTTTATTTATAAATTTGAGCTTACCAAGTAATATTTCTACAATCACTTGATAATTTTAGGCTATTTAGCAATAGGCGCTATCATTTGCCTAGCCAGTTGGCACAAAACCATCAATATAGATCATTAGATAGCTCATATTGCAATCTTTTCAATATAACTTATTTTTGTCTTATCAATCTATCAATCTGAGATTCTGAATTGATTTGTTTCAATTGCATTGGCATAGTCATGATATGTTTTTAACATGTGAGCTTTGCTTCAAATGATTGTATGAGAATAAAAGGAATAAAAGGAATTATTCACTGAAGAAGCAAATGAAGAAGAATAATGCACTTGCAATAATGGTTTTGTAATATGAATATATATTATGAAACATTCATATACATGTAGGATAGTGCAATATATGTAGGAGAGTACACTTTCAAAGTTTCTTTTTGAGTTAAAAGAGATTGCATTAAATGACACCATTGGGTTATTTTTGTTTTTTTTTTAAAGGTGTAGGAGTGGTGGAAAAAGTAGGAGTAGAGATGGAGATGAAAGAGTATGAGTATGACCAGTTAGCTAAAACCCTTGAAATGTTTGGAAACAACATCGCATTTGTCTACAAGCATTATATCTTTCTTTTCTTTTTGTTTTTTGTTTGTCTTTTAAATATTAACATAAATTTGTTGATGTTGGGACCAGAGGATATTAGAGTTAGAGCAGTAAGACGCCAAGCTATAGGCCTATAACTACTCTAAAGTGCATATAGTCCATTGTAGTTTCATATACATTGCGCTCTTATAAAGTACTCACTACAATAATTACAGTATATGTAGGATAGTACAATGATGGTTTTCTAATTTATAAAATGATTCTGCGCATTGCGCAGATTAAACGCTAGTATATATAAAAGCAGAGACCTCATACAAGAGTGCATGAGATTCTATCAAGTGGCGCTCTACTTTTGCATTTAGTCTTTTTTTTACCTCTTTCATTAATTTGTTTTACTGTTACCCAAAAGTTCACATTAACTTATTTTACTATTATCTCATTAATATCTTATTCATTGCTTAAGCTTACACCACATATTTCTCTATTCTTAATGTCTTTTAGCATACCCACTATTTTAGTATTTTTTTTTTTAAAAAAAAAGTAAGGACTAATAGTAATAAGGTTCTACCAAGTAATGCATTCTATGCAAAAAGAATTGAAATATTCTCAAGATGAGAATAAATTAATTATTGACTTTTTGGTTCAATGTTTTAAGACTTTCTAATTAAAAAATAAATATTCTTGGTATCATTTGGTTCAATGTTTCAAAACTTTTTATCCCTCACACATACACACAGACTTCTTTGTATTTTAATTCACAATTTTCACCTCTTGCACTTCTACCACTTTATATATACCTAGCCATAGCCCTTTAAGCCATCCCATGTCAAATATACATAGATAAAAAACGATGTCATTTACCTTCAATCTTTTTGATGACACCTACCTATCTCTAACATTGTTGTTTCATCTAATCCTAATCCGTATGAGTTGCCTACAACCAAGGAAAGGGGGGCTTTCATTTTATATTGAGTGACAACATATGAAAATTACTATTTTAATATTAAGGTTGGACGTTGTGGATCTGTGGTTTTTGTAAATGATGTAATTAACCGTGGGTATTTAGTATGTGTATTTGTTTTTAGAATTAAGAAGAAAGAGAAAGACACATTCTATATCAACTTTTATTCTATAATATTCCTCCAAAGTTTTTATTTTTTATTTTTTATTTATTTTATATATATATATATATATATTTTATTTCTCATCATTGCAATTGAATATTTATAATGGATGTGTGTAAGATTTATAACTGTTGTTTTTTATAATGAACTCATTACAAATAAAGTTCTATAACAATTATGTTATAGTATTTATACAATATTCTCTAAAACCATCTTATATAAAATATTATAACATTATTCGTGCATCGCACGGGTAACTTACTAGTATATATAAGTTTTTGGCCCACCACAAAATCCTACAAGAAGTAATCGTGACACACTTTAAATTTTTCTTTCCTAGAGCTAATCATAGTTGTCCATCTCAAACACTAAAATCCTATATTTTACAACAAAATGCACATTGTAGCAGCTGTGGTAGAGACTAGAAACCCAAAACCAAAGGAAACAAAAAGGAAAAAGAATTAGAAAAAGAATTGTAATAAAAATGCAAAACGAAACAAAGAAGAGGAAGAAGGAGGAGGAAACTCAGGTATGTTTTCAATACTAGCCGAAATTGCTATACCGGAAGCAGAGATCTCATGCGAGAGTGCATGAGATTCTGTCAAGTGGCGCTCTACTTTTGCATTTAGTCTTTTTTTTACCTCTTTCATTAATTTTTTTTACTGCTACCCAAAAGTTCACATTAACTTATTTTACTATTATCTCATTAATATCTTATTAATTGCCTAAGCTTACACCACACATTTCTCTATTCTTGATGTCTTTTAGCATACCCACTATTTTAGTATTTTTTTTTTTAAAAAAAAGTAAGGACTAATAGTAATAAGGTTCTGCCAAGTAACGCATTCTATGCAAAAAGAATTGAAATATTCTCAAGATGAGAATAAATTAATTATTGACTTTTTGGTTCAATGTTTCAAGACTTTTCTAATTAAAAAATAAATATTCTTGGTATCATTTGGTTCAATGTTTCAAAACTTTTTATCCCTCACAAACTTCTTTGCATTTTAATTCACAATTTTCACCTCTTGCACTTCTACCACTTTATATATACCTAGCCATAGCCCTTTAAGCCATCCCATGTCAAATATACATAGATAAAAAACGATGTCATTTACCTTCAATCTTTTTGATGACACCTACCTATCTCTAATATTGTTGTTTCATCTAATCCTAATCCGTATGAGTTGCCTACAACCAAGGAAAGGGGGGCTTTCATTTTATATTGAGTGACAACATACGACAATTACTATTTTAATGTTAAGGTTGGACGTTGTGGATCTGTGGTTTTTGTAAATGATGTAATTGACCGTGGGTGTTTAGTATGTGTATTTGTTTTTAGAATTAAAAAGAAAGAGAAAGACACATTCTATATCAACTTTTATTCTATAATATTCCTCCAAAATTTTTATCTTTTTTAATTTTTGTTTTATATATATATATATAGATATATTTTTTTTCTCATCATTGCAATTGAATATTTATAATGGATGTGTGTAAAATTTATAACTGTTGTTTTTTATAATGAACTCATTACAAATAAAGTTCTATAACAATTATGTTATAGTATTTATACAATATTCTCTAAAACCATCTTATATAAAATAGTACAACATTATTCGTGCATCGCATGGGTAACTTACTAGTATATATAAATTTTTGGCCCACCACAAAATCCTACAAGAAGTAATCGTGACACACTTTAAATTTTTCTTTCCTAGAGCTAATCATAGTTGTCCATCTCAAACACTAAAATCCTATCTTTTACAACAAAATGCACATTGTAGCAACTGTGGTAGAGACTTGAAACCCAAAACCAAAGGAAACAAAGAGGAAAAAGAATTAGAAAAAGAATTGTAATAAAAACGGAAAATGAAACAAAGAAGAGGAAGAAGGAGGAGGAAACTCAGGTATGTTTTCAATACTGGTCGAAATTGCTATACCGGCCGAAACTCACCGTATAGGGTCATGTCCTAGCCGTGTGGATTAAAAAACAACTATTTTTTTGGCCCACCACAAAATCCTACAAGAAGTAATCGTGACACACTTTAAATTTTTCTTTCTTAGAGCTAATCATAGTTGTCCATCTCAAACGCTAAAATTCTATCTTTTACAACAAAATGCACATTGTAGCAGCTGTGGTAGAGACTAGAAACCCAAAACCAAAGGAAACAAAGAGGAAAAAGAATTAGAAAAAGAATTGTAATAAAAACGCAAAACGAAACAAAGAAGAGGAAGAAGGAGGTGGAAACTCAGGTATGTTTTCAATACTGGCCGAAATTGCTATACCGGCCGAAACTCACCGTATAGGGTCATGTCCTAGCCGTGTGGATTAAAAAACAACTATTTGGGACGCACGTGCAACCGCGTCCAAATTGCATTCCGCGCCTAATCGCGTCCAACGTAGTTAGTAGCTGCAACCGTGCTTTCCAGCATTCTAACTTCCTAGATAACTATAGTGATAAGAAATTATGTTTGACAAATCATAATCGTGTTAACATCCCTTCTATGAAGAATCAACAATCTAAAAAATCACATGATTGAAATTTGAATGACATAGACTTTTTATGATGTTACTGTTCTTCTGATCTACGTATGGCTCAATAAGAAATGGAACGAAAAGATTGTAAAGAAGAGATTTTACAATCTAAAAAGTAAGTTGGTGGAGAGTGAAGGGGCTGAAGAAGCGTAAATGTGAAGAAGGATTTAAGAAATGAAAAAGTAAAAAAAGAAAAAGAAAAAAGAGACAAAGATGGTGAAGAGAAAGAGTTCTATATATATATATATATATATATATGCGTGAATGTATGCGTGAAGTTCTTGATGAATATGTAGTAGCAGCGTCTGAAGAAATGGGACTTTGGGTTAGTAGGGGCTAGTCACTAGTAGCAGTACTAGGAATGTAGGCTAGAGTATAGTGAGTGAGTGCAAGAGTGCAACCGCGTCCAAATTGCACTCTGCGTCCCAATCACGTCCAACGTAGTTAGTAGCTACAACTATGCTTCCCAGCATTCTAACTTCCTAGATAACTACAGTGATAAGAAATTATGTTTGATAAATCATAATCGTGTTAACACCCCTTCTATGAAGAATAAAAAATCTAAAAAATCACGTGATTGAAATTTGAATGACATAGACTTTTTATGATGTTACTGTTCTTTTGATCTACGTACGGCTCAATAAGAAATGGAATGAAAAGATTGTAAAGAAGAGATTTTACAATCTAAAAAGGAAGTTGGTGGAGAGTGAAGGGGCTTAAGAAGCGTAAATGTGAAGAAGGATTTAAGAAATGAAAAAGTAAAAAAAGAAAAGAAAAAAGAGACAAAGATGGTGAATAGAAAGAGTTCTATATATCATATTATATATAATAAAAGTTGGGCTTAGACGCTGTGATTGCGCCACTTGGCTTCACCAAATTTCAGAAATTTTATTAAATTTTTAGATTTTAAAAAAACTAAAAATAAATAGTATACTACTAGGACTCTAATTCATTGTTATCATTAAATAAAATTAGATAAACATTATTTTTTTTATTTGTTAGGATATATTTCTTAAATTAAGGGATAATATTTAACGTACAAAAATTTAATTTAGATAATATTTATCATCTAATTAACATTATTTTTATATTTCTTAAATTAGGGTATTTATCATCTAATTAACATTAATTTTTTTTTATTTGTTAGGATATATTTCTTAAATTAGGGGATAATATTTAACATATAAAAATTTAATTTAGATAATAAATATCATCTAAATTTTCAAAATTTTAATATTATTAAGTTAATATTATTTTATCAGAATATGAAGCTACAAAACTTGATTATTAAGGGATAAACACAATCCAAATTCTTCAAGAGGTGATTAATATAAATCTATCCTAAGAAACAATATATATCTCCAATAATTTGATAATCTCTATCTATTCCAAAAAACAGTATATATCTTCATTAATTTGATAATTTCTACGTTGATAACATTTAATATATATATATATATATATATATATCAAAATTCCTTATAGCTATCAACCACGTTTTCTTTCTCTCTCTTTTTTTTTTAAATCTTTTTTTAATTTTAATTTTATGGGATAAAAACAAACACATTGATTAGATATCTTTAATTTCAATTAGATTTAAATGAATTATATTTCAAATGGAACTCTACCAATATATATAACCCTATATATCATTTTTGGAGTGAAGCTTATTTCAATATGTGAATGCCTAAATCCCATGACAATGCAGGTATGCATTCTTTCTTCTTTTATTATTATTATTTTCATTATTTTTATTTTCTTTAGTGTTATTATTGGTTTTTTGTCTTCATGTGATTTTAATTAATGAATTCAGAACATTCGAAAACATTGTCAAATTTCTAAAGGTTTCTTCTTTGTTTTTGTATTTTGTTTTTATTAATTTATATGCTTAGGGTTAGGGTCTTAGAATTAATGATTAAATATGGTTAGAATTAATAGATTAATTTTAAGAATTTTCTTATTTGATTTTTATGTTACATCAAATTATTAAGATGTTCTACAATCTACACATGTATTCTTAAATTATCAACTTTAATTTTAATATATAATATTATCAAGATTATATTAATTTTAGATTTATCAATTGTTTACTACATTTTTCTTAAATAATTATCAATTTAAAATTCAATTTGGAATTATCAATTTAATTTTGTTTTAGGAAGAAATCTTACCCCTTATTTTAGTGAGATAATTAGTTACACTTGATAATTTTTTCTTTTATTTTTATTGAATCTATTAAAATATATAATTATTTATACATTTATTTTACAAGTTTTTTCATAAAACCGTGCAACGCACGGGCCTACAACTAGTTTTAGTATGAAAGCTGAGATAATCATCTCACTTATCCAGGATAGACCACCTCTTCATTATTATTGTTAAATATTTTTGCACATAAGCACAAGTTACAATCTAACTTAATTAGAAACTATGACAAGGTATTTACGGTCTGATCCGACCTGCCCGTTTTGGCATGTATAAGTCATAAGTCATAAATATTTGGTGACAAACCCATACGGACCCACACCCATACTGAAAACGGTGGCGTTCGCCGCTTTCACATGTTTCTGTTGCCTATATATACAAAGCAAAGCCTACATACTTGTACTGCAACTTCATCCTATAACATAGATTCTATATTCACAAGAATCCCAATCGTAGTGAGCACCGCCACCCAACCCACCCAAAAATGGCTCCTCCCAAGAAAACCATTCCAAAGAAAAACAAAATAGCAAAATCGCTATCTTTCGTGTGGGATTTCCACGATATGTATCGTCGAGTAGTGGTTTCCCAGGAACACACCAACTCTTTGTTTCAAAGAGTGAATGAAGTTGCCGAAGAAGGAAAGAAGTTCCCCATTCTTCTTTTCTCTAATGAGGATGAAGGGCAAGCTCTGAACGTGCTCGTCAAGAAATATAATTATAAAGGCGCTGTGAAAGTTACGCAAGGAGTTTCAAAGAAGGAACAAAGAACTCTGGAGAATCTCGCGAAAGATCTTCAACTGCCACTACTACAGGAGTAGAATAGAAGAAGAAGACAAAGGAGGAGGAGGAGGAGGTTTTGGTATCTTTTCTTAGTTCTTAGTATAGGCTTTGGTATAGGCTGAGACTGAGATTTAGGGTTCAGGTTATTTTCTTTTCTTTTATTCTGTAATCTCGCTCGAATGTATTCAAGAAGCCTCAGAATGAACTGAATATTCATTTTTCTTTAATAAAAACTCTCTTCAATCTTGCTGTCTTTATTAAAAATTGTTGTTGTTGCATTTTTGTTTTCTGTAATATGATTATGATGACTTGATTTTTTGAGACTAATATATTAGCCCAATTTAGTGTCGTTAGATGGTAAATACTAGGTAACTGCTTGTGTAATTTGTGTTTTCTTTTATTGGGTTTGGGATATATGTGCTAGTATATATATATATATATATATATATATATGCGTGAATGTATGCGTGAAGTTCTTGATTAATATGTAGTAGCAACGTCTAAAGAAATGGGACTTCTTATCACTAATAGCATCTAACCCAACTCAAGTGGGTCAATTTGGGCACGGTTGTAATTAGACTTAATTTACCAATTTCATTCCAACTAATCCACAAAATACAAAAATAAATCAATCAATTTTTTTTAATAGGAAAAAAAAATTCAAAATAAGTCTCAAAATCCAAAATAAATAAACCTAACAAATTTAGTTTCAATATTATAACCTAATATATCAAAGCTAACAATGAGAACAACCACAAGTTCCAATTAATAACCGAATAACACTAACGGCCAAATTACAGAGTGACCTTGATAACAACAAAATTGTAATCAGTGTTGGTTATTGTATGGTGACTACCTCCACCCCATAGCGTATACAATTGCCATAAGTGGGGCATTTTCAGATTACCCTATGGAACTAGCTAAGAACACTCCATGGTAATTGCTCAGGCATTTTCCCTCATCATCTCCACCCGCTTTCTGCCACTATGCGTTGACACCACTGTCTTTTTTGGGTAACTTTATTTTTTGGTGCTTATATTGGCATATTCATTGGAATTATATGTTTATATTTTAAGCTTATTAGAGTGCACTTGTATTGTATTGTAGACTTGTCATAGTTGTAAAGAGAGGTTATATATATGTAATTGTGTCAACTTTGTACTCATATTCACCAAAACTCAATTGATTTCCCCAAAACCCCCACTACCTTAATCAAAATATGCTAAAGTCAAAAATATTTTCTCCCACCCCACTTATCACTCATGTATTAGCTATGATGCATGGATACATATATGGGTATCGGTACAATAACAGTACGAGTATGAGGATACAACATTTTTTGAAAAATCTAGGATACAATACGTCGAGGATACGACAAGTAATTAATTAATTAATATTTATTTTTAGGTAATTTAAATATTTTTGTACATATTTTATGTTTATTTTAAGTTTTAAAATTAAGTGACAATATATCACATTCTATTGTTTTTATTATCTAATGTTTCTTATATATATATATATATATATATATATGTGTGTGTGTGTGTGTGTGATATCACAGACCCACATATGACATACCCATTCTCAGCAAAAAAATAAAAATAAAATAAAATATAGACTTTGAGTCATAGACCCATGAAGGCCAAGAGCCTTGGCCCAAGACAATGGGCCACACCACAACAAAACAAACATACCCATTCTCAAAAAAGAAAAGAAAAAAAAAACCATTCTCTGGACTGTATAGGCATTTCAAGTTAATTAACCTTCTTTTTCAAACATTATAATTAGTAGGCCACGTTTTCAAACTATATTTTTTATTAGCATCTCGAGGCTAAGAGGCTCGATTTTGGACCATAAATCGAGCCTTTGAGGGTCGGTTTTCATGTTCTAATCGGGTCCGAGATGGCAGTTTGTCCACCTGGAAATCAAGTCTTAGAAACTCGATTTATATATCGACGTTCAAAAACTCGATTTGTTCTCTAAATCATTCGGACCGAAGAGATGAAATTTCATGAAATTTCAGCAAGTACAAAACACAAACACAGATCAGAGATCAGCTAGTACAAAACATCCACCCAAATCTACCCCCAACAACCACCTAAAATCCAGATTAAAAAAATAAAAAATAAAAAATAAAAAATAACCCAAAAACCCATCAGATCATATTCAAATCAAAGAGAGAAAGACCTGGGTCGCGTGCTGCGACTTGGGTCGCGTTGCTGCGACCTGCGTGACCTAGGCCAGCCCTGCTCTTGGAAGGTTTGATGTTCAGGCCAGACCTCATCGTCCAAGGCTTGATGTTCTTGGAAGGCGACTCCTGCTCTAATAGTAGCACCAAGAAATGTTTTGCTGGGCAAGAAATGTTTTGCTGGGTAAGAAAATGTGAGATGATGAAGATAATAATAAGGAACGGAACCCATCAGACACGTGCTAGGAATTGGAAAAGAGAAAACATTATATAAATCGAGTCTTAAAAACTCGATTTCCAAGTGGTTGCCACGTGGAAAAAATGCCACATTAGATGTGATCAACCCATGAAAATCGAGGCCCTAAATCGAGCCTCTTAGACTCGAGATGCTAGTAAAAAATATAGTTTGAAAATGTAGCCTACTAATTATAATGTTTAAAAATTAGGGTTAATTTCCCATTTTGGCCGACTGTATATATGACCCCTTTCTTTTTCCTCGTGATGCAGATTCCAACTGAATGTTACATAATTCTTCTTCTATGGAATTCCTTTGTGTTCCGAACTTGTTAGAGAATTCAAAAAGCTTTTACAAAATGAGTGCAGGTACTCTCTCTCTCTTTCTTTTTATTGTCCAATGTTTGGCTGCTTAGAGAAAGCAGAGAATATGAAATATGCAATTCTACACTTCTGTTTTGTATTTTTTTTTTTAATGGGAAAAAAGTGTTTAGGAGCTCATTCATGTAAGATAAACAATCATAGTAAGGTCAGCTAAGTGGAAAATGCCAACATTTCAATCCTTTTTGTGCTTCTTTTGGGATTTGGAGGTCAAAAGGAAAATGGGTCCTTTGAAATATTGCTATATTGGGATTTTGATGCAAAAAAGAATGAAAATTGTGGATATGAGATTTGATAGCATTAATTCCAATTTGCTTAGGGATAAGATACATGCATTTGAGGTTTGCTTGAAATTTTTAGTGTTTATCTTCATTTGTATTAGAAATGTTTTGTGATTTTTATGTATGAAAAATGGCATATTTCTCATCCATGGATTTTAACTCTGTCTCATTTGGTTTCAATTCTGGCATATCTCTTCATAAAATACCATCACTCCTTGTGTGCATAACAGTAGTTTTCATGTATTCAAAGAACATAGAACAGTGTTGATAACATCCGTTTACCCCTTGATGAGGTAAATAAAGCAAATAACTCTTGCTATACAATCATAGAGACATAAGTGTCATTGTGTTGTGTTTGTATCTTTGCCGTGCCCTTTGTCATCTGAATGGGGACTTCCAAAACTCATAGTCATAGTAATTAACTAATTATTATGAGAGCAGTTAAACTTCTTCCAGCCTTATTGATCAAACAGATACCACATCCACATGTCTGTTGGAGTTCTTATATATTTCATCATTTGTATCTTAGAGCTTCTTTCTTATTGGATCTTTTAGATAGTGTTAGATGAGAGATTAGAAGAAAAATTATTATTGATTTCCATGAGATTCCAGGTAGGAAATAGCACTATAAAATAGTTGTGGCAGAAAAAATACATTGGTTTTCATCAAATAATCAGATATGCAGTCATGAAAAGCAATAACGATTAGACTGCAAATTGCAAGATTAGAAGAGTTAATATATATTTGACTTCGTTGTGTTTTGGCTTCCAATAAATTGGGAAGTTTTGGCTTAAGGAAGAAGAGAAGTTTTATCAATGTGCTTGTGGGCTTAGATCTTTTGTTGATTAAGTAAAAATTAGGAAAAGCATATTTGTTTCTAGGAAGTTGTATGTCCATGGCAACCTTCCAATGAGAGTATTTGAGTATGATTGTTTCTAGCGATCTTGCTTGGTTCTTATGGAAATTCTGACTTATGAGGATAAACTACATCTTCTTATGAGAATTTTGGTTTCAGAAATAATTTTAATTCTTTGAATCTTTTAATAGTTGTACTTGTGCCTGTATACCTAGAGA
Organism: Quercus lobata; assembly: GCF_001633185.2. NCBI lineage: Eukaryota > Viridiplantae > Streptophyta > Magnoliopsida > Fagales > Fagaceae > Quercus > Quercus lobata. The sequence continues at coordinate 29,016,637 of NC_044908.1, read as the reverse complement.
AACGGACACAATATAGAAATATTTTGCTAGCCTTTGTAGTGATACTGATATAGGCTGAACTATTGTTCTGTTGTGAAGTGGATGGAAAGGTGATTCCCGTGGTGGATTCATTTGGGTTTTTTTGAATAAAATTCTAAATTTTTTAGAAAAAAAAAAAAAAATTCCTTTTTTTTAAGAATAGCTGACAGATGGAATTAATTAAGTTTACAAATTTCACTTTCCTCTTTTCTTTTCCTACTGTTATTATGCAACACCGAATAAAGGCTGTAAGTTTCTATTATTCTGGTTATTTTAAAATATGAATATTGATGCCCACCATGCTAGACAAGATTCAGTACTCCTATGTAAGTGAATGACGTCTTCTTCTTTTTCTTTTCTTTTTTCCCCCCCTGCAATTGTCTTTTGATAGGAATGAACCGATCACAAGGGATCTCATCTCTGAAGCGTAAACAGCCTGACTCAAAATCACCTATTGAGTCTTTGACAGAACATGAGCGTATCCCTTATAATCTGATCCGAAGCAAGCAAGACATGGCTATTTGGACAAGAGACATGAAACGAGAAACACATCCTCGACAATGTGCTTAACAAATCCCTCAAATCACTTCAAGCTAAGAAATTGATAAAAGAGGTTGTAACCATCCAAAAGAAAGGCAGAAAACACTATATTGCGACAGAGTTTGAACCGTCAAAGGAAATCATTGGTGGAGTTTGGTATGTTGAGGGGAGCCTCGATACAGAGTTTATAAACTTTTTGAAAAAGCACTGTGTGAAGATCATTTATGAGCAAAAGATTGTTACACTGGAGGAAATTTTGGACACGATAAGGAAGAGTAGAGCCTTCAATGTTGAGTTCACAACTCAGCAAATTGAAGAGATTGTGAATGCTTTGGTTTTGGACGATGAGATATTGGAGGTGAAGAGTCCTGGAATGGGGGAGATTAATTCTAATGCTTTGGTTTTGGACAATGAGCGTAAACAAGCACCTGAAAACGACAAAATATTTACTTTTAAAAATCATCCAATCCACTGCATGATTCAAAGGAAAGAGCCGATTTAAATAAAAATAAAAAATAAAAAAAAGTATCACAAACAAGTCACAAACAAATTGCTCTCTTATGCTGAAGCTCAAATTAGACCTAAACCAACAAAAGTATCAGGTAATGTTTGGCAATGTTTTTATCTTTCTATTTGCAGAAATTTATTTTTAATAAATAAAAAAAACACTTGGTAAGTTGGGAAAAAAGTTTTTCGAAAATAAAAAATAGATTTTATTTTTGGAACTGATAATTTTTGTGTGTGTGAGAGAGAGAGAAGGAAGTGATAGTTAATGGTACAATAGTTTTCTAAGACTATATATATATATATTCAAAACCGCAACTTGAACTAAAAACGAAACTACTGCCACAAACCAAACTAATTTAGTACCCCTAGTTTTTTACTATGGATTTTGCCACTAATTCATCAATGAAAAGATTTCCATTTCGCCGTTAACTTTTTACAAATCTACTGCTGTTCAGAGGCAGGATGCTCTTAGACAGATCATAAATCTTATATGAGAAGCAAAAGGTTTAATTAGAGAAGCAATTTAGACAGGTCATAAATCTTTAAAATAACAAATAAATATTTAGGGTTGGTTTGTTAACGTTGTTTAAAAAATAGTTTTCAGTGTTTAAATAATATTGCATATATTTTCACACATTTTTCCACCCACACATATTTTCAAAAAATACAAACAACATTACTATAACAATATTACCAAACGGACCGTTAATTGCAAGCATGACCATATGCAAAAGCATACACATATGGCTATATGGATAGAAATTTATGTAGCATCGTTTAATTGCTTCTTTATAATATGGTTTGCACTTTATGACATAGACTTTAAACCAACAAATAATAACTCACAATAAAATTTGACATTTCTATCCATTAAAAGAAATTAATTTCATCTTTAAATAAAAATTACATGTATGACCTAATAAAAATAAAGGACCAAATATGTCAAAGTAAATGGACCCAAATAAAAAACAAAACACGTAATTTATGAAAATCTTTTAAATTTTATTAATTAATTTGATGCTCAAAACTTTAATGGCATGCTCAATAAATGAGACCCAAATGGTATATTTAGTACGGATTTTCTAAGGAAATACACTAAAGTTTTAGCATGGGTTTCATAGAAAATTGAATACTTTTTCTACAGTTAAAATGCAAAATGGGTAATTTCACTAGTTAAGTGCTACCTCATTTGATTCAAGTTCAATTTTTGCCCACGACTAGTTAAATTAAAGGGAATTTCATGATCTTAACCATAATTTCAAAATTAATCTAATCACATGGTCAAATTTCAATTAAAGCTTAGTTAAATTTAAACAACCGCATTAAAATTGATAAAAATTAACAAAGAAAAAAGAGGTTTGACTATAAAAACCATGAAATCCTTTAATTTAGGACTAAAACTTCTAGCAAAATTTATAGTTGCAAAAAATACAATATCACCAACTAGTACTGCCAATTGCATTCGTGCTAAGAAATTTGTAAATATACCACTCACCAAACTACTAGCACTCTACTCGAGCTTTGTCAATATTATGTTTACACCGATATGATTGTCATGTCACTACAAAACGCGGGGGCCTTGGGCCGCGTTTTTTAAGCCGTGGCTATAAAAAATGCGGCCCAAGATAGACTGAAGCCGCGTTTCATAAAAACGGGGCCATAGACGGGTTCTACTTCTATTAGATGTAGACACCTCATTTTATACCCCTCACGACTCAGGCCCTCATTCCCTAATGATGATATTACTCTAAGGCCCAAGGTTGATTTGAAAAGGCACCAAGAGACACTGGCACAGAGCCCGATGGAGCCATATATGTGGCCTTGGCAGTGAGGAAGGTCCCATTTCGAAGTCTTTTGCTCAACGAGCTTTGCGATAAGAGAGTTCCTATTGACTTGGTGATAAGGCTGAAGTTCCAATTTCACAAGCAAGTGACAAGCTTTACCATAAACAAGTCTATGGGGAGACATACCAAGAATATTTTTATAGGTAGTGTAGTACACCCAAAGTGCATCATTCAACCTCAAAGACCAATCTTTATGATTTGGGTTAACCGTCTTTTCCAAAATTTGTTTAATCTTCCTAGATAGTTTGTCATTGTCTTTTAAATAAATCCTATGAGTACATACCAATGGACTAAGTCATTTTATGTTAGCCATGTTCCTTCCTTTGACACCCTTATGTTTACTCAAAACATTTGATAACTTACATTCTTGCAAGGAACCAAGTTCAAAAGATATTGCCATAGGAAAAGTCTCATCAATTCCTAGAAAAGCATACTTGAGATCATTTGGCCAGGGCTTCAAGTCCTATTTAGGTACTTGCTCACTAGATGGCAACAACTTTATCTCACAAGGTGGCAACTCCTTATATTTCAATTTCCAATTGCTCTCTTCCAATTCTTGTGCAGATTCCAAGAGACAATGAATGTATGCAATTTCAGAATTCTCATCAAAGTCAAAATCACATGAATTGACTAAACAAGTTTCTAATGTTTGGTCTCGAACAATTGTTTCAATCAAGTTAACTTCATGCACATCCTCTTCATCCCTAGTTTGTTTACAATTATTAAAAATATTAAGCTCAAGGGTCAAAAGATAATTTTAAGACCCCATTTCTACAATTTATCAATGCATTAGTAGTTGTAAGAAATGGGCATCCTAAAATCACAGATATTTGAGAATTAGCATTGGAAACATGATGCATGTCCAAAATAATAAAATCAACAGGAAAATAAAATTTGTCCATTTGAACCAAAACATCTTCAACAACACCCTTAGGAACAATCACAAATTGATCGGCGAGTTGTGAAATTATGGAAGTGGATTTTAACTCACCTAGACCTAATTGCTCATACATTGAATATGGCAAAAGATTCAAACTTTCCCCAAGAGCAAGCAAAGTTTTCTCTATTTTTGAATTACCAATCACACATGAAATAGTGGGACAGCCTGGATCTTTAAACTTTGGAGGTCTATTGTTTTGAATGATTGAACTAACTTGTTCAGTCAAAAATGTCTTCTTATGTACATTAAGCTAACGCTTAACAGTACACAAATCTTTCAAAAATTTAGCATATAATGGAATTTGCTTCATGGCATCCAAAAGAGGAATGTTCACTTTATCTTGCTTAAGCACTTCAAGGATTTCAAAATTTTAATTCACTTTTTGAGGGGAAATCAACCTTTGGGGAAAAGGAGCAGGGATAGGACATCTTTCAATTTCATTAGATTTAGGCTCAAGGACTTCATCACTACTCTTTATTTTGGAAGACTCATTATGTGTATTGCCTTTGGGAATATCTTTTTCAATGATTTTTCCGCTAGAAGAGTAGTTACAAATTTAACTTGACTCACTTTATTTTTAGAGGAACTGTAATCATTAACACAAAATTGACCTTGGGGGTTTTGTTGTGGTTGAGATGGAAACTTACCCTTTTCTATTGTGCTCATGAATGTGGTCAATTTAGTGAGAGTGCTCCTAATGCCATTTATGGCTTGTGAGTTTTGATTATTAATGGTGGATTGAGTCTGCATGAATTGTTGCAAAGTGTCCTCAAGACTCTTCTTTGGAGGGGGATTATCGGGAACAAAATTTGAAGAACCATGTGTAGGAGGTGCAACCACATTATCATTCCTCTAACTAAAATTTGGGTGATTCCTCCACCCTGAATTGTATGTCTCTAAATAGGGGGAAGGGTATGATTTTTTCACCATATTCATAGCATTTGCTTGATCATGAAAACACCTTTTTAAAAGCTTTAATTGTAGGGCATTCATTGGTAGGGTGTTCCATGGTCACACAAATTCTACAAACTTCATCAATTTTAGGCACAATATTGATTCCATTGACCTTCCTTAATTCCATGGCTTCAAGCTTCCTAGTTAGGCTAGCCATCTTAGCACTAAGGTCATCATCTTCTCAAAGTTGGTACTTACCACCCCCAGAGGGGTTGGTGGATGCTCTAAACCTATCTGAGGTATCAATGGTATCCCAAGATTGGGCATTTTCAGCTAAGAGATCAAAATAATCAAAAGCCTCATTAGGATCTTTATTCAAAAACTCTCTGTTGCATATCATCTCTACAAATTGGCGCATCTTTGGAGTTAAACTTTCATAGAAAAAACCTAATTATATGCCAAGTTTCATAGCCATGATGTGGACAAGCATTAAGCAAATCTTTATATCTTTCCCAATATTGATAAAATGTCTCATTATCTTTTTGTGAAAATTTCATTATTTGTCTTTTAAGTTCATTAGTTTATGAATTGGAAAAAATTTCTTTAAAAACTTAGTTTGCATCTCTAGAGATGCCAAGTACTAATTGACCTAGGTCTCAAAGAATTAAACCAAGTTTTTGCCCTGTCTTTAAGAGAAAAAGGAAACAATTTCAACCTAATGGTCTCTTCATTACATGATTGATCATAGAAGGTAGAACATACCTCCTCAAATTCCTTAAAGTGTAGGTAAGGATTTTCAGAATCTAAGCCATGGAATTTATGAAGTACTGAAATCATACCGGGCTTAAAATTAAAATTATTTGCATTAGTTGGAAAAATGATGCATGATGCACTACACCAAGTAGGTTGCAAATAATCCTTGAGAGTTCTAATGGGTTGGTGAACATGGAAGTTTTCATTATTTAAATTATTCTCATCACCATGATTACTCTCTAAGTTCACCATGATATCAAGTGTGTGAGAATGTGTGAAAGAATCAAATAAATTGCTAAACAAATTATTAGACTCAATTCTAACCAAGCGATTATCACTATCACAACACCAAACACGCATGCAAAAGGAAAGCAAGAAAGAAAAAGAAAGAAAACAAATACCTTTAACAATAAAAAGAAGTAAAAATAAAAGAAAAATTCTAAAAAAAAAAAACACTAAACTACTTAAAAAGGAAAGAGTTGGAGAGATATTACCAAATATGTGAAGAAATTTAATGCTGAAAACCTCTCCAAACAAAGTGGAACGCTTCTCTATTCGCCTAATCCCTGGCAACAGTACCAAAAACTTGCTGCGACTTAAATAATGCTCTCAAGTGTAGGATTGTTGCGAAATAATAACTCGATAAATCTGAGGTCGAATCCACAGGAAAAAGGAAATTGATTAGCAAATCACAAGAGAATAAAACTAAAATAATAAAATTTAATTGAAGAGATTTTCGATGATTTAGTAAAAGTAATTTAGATTGAAAGAAAATAACAATATATTAAGTGTCATCCTCCCAGAGCCCATTTGGACTATCTACCTCACTCGCGACACAATTGTTTTGAGTGTCATCCTCTGTCACAAGGTTTAATTCAACAAGAGCGTTTGTATTTGTGTTGTGCTTGAGATTCTCTTTGATATTGTCCCTCTAGAAGAAACCACATAATAGTTTTTGTCGAATATTTCTTCCCTATCTCCCTTCGAATTCTCTTCCTAGAAGCCAGGTTAGATAAGTTTTGATCGTTGCCCAATTCCAAATTTTCTCCACAATGCAACGAAGACAAGGGGCAGGGGTCTGAGGTTGCAGAATCAAGGACAGTGGACTTGGGTCAGCAGTGGTTGGGCCCGGATTACTGATTATGTGTAATCCTACATCCAGTAAAGGACATGGGCCTAGCCTATCAAAAGTGTTAAGATCTTGAGTCATTTAGGCCGAGCCATGTTGTTGGGCCAAAAGGGTTTGCACACTTGTTAATCCGTAAGGTTGGCCTTGGACCCGAGATAAATGTGGCCCAGTACTAGATTCACCTATCTCATATTTGATTCTATCCCTATCCACTCGTCGGACAATAGATTCAATGAAAGAATCCAGCGACTCAATGATCTGTCCTCTATTCCAGTTTGAGTTTGGTAGAACCTCTAGGCGAACACTATTCAGATTATCAAGATTAAACATGACCACTGTTGTGGATTCACTCTTTGTTTCATAATTTGACTGTTGTGTACCTCTTATCTATCCATTTGTGACAAATGGGCACGAGCTATCAATCCGTGTCCATCTTAAAGCTGAAGACTTTGGAGGGAACCATGGAGGTCTTAGAGAGAAGGTGATGCCTGGTGTTCGATGTGGGCTTAAGGTATGGTCATTATTATGTGGGGTAGTTGTGTGGCTCGGGTTGCCAATTTTTGGAACAGAGTATGGAGGGGATGATGTTGGTGAGTTGAATGGGGTGTTGGGGTTGTTGTGATTACCTAGATTCAAGGAATTGGTAACAGAGTTGAGTGTGGTATGGTCGTCATCATTTTGGTACCCTTCCTGTGTGGAGATTGGTGGGTGTTGGAAAGGTTGGGTGCTCTATATCGGTAGAGTTGGAACAGGGTTAGTGAATGGAGGTGTATTTGGGTCTAGGTATCAACGGAAGCTTGTTGCATGTGTTTGGGCTGATTCAGCAGGGGAATGTGGAGTTGGGTTATGTGGGTTTAAGTTTTTTGGCTGTTGGTTTTGTTGCATGTTGCCAAAACGGACATGGGAGGTCCATCTTCTTCTCCGGTTTTAAAAGGCCCTTAGAAAGTTACCAAAATGGGGTTCAAGTGAATTGAAACTGAAATGTACCTGGTGCAAAATTTTAATGTGATGTCACTGTCTGAATAGCATCATTTCCACATCATTCCTGCTTTGTGAACACTGGCTACGTGTATGCCCAATCAAACCACATACGTTGCATAGTTTGTGAACCCTCTCATATTTACATTGAATCCATATTTTTGACCCATCATCAAACCTTAGCATGAACCCTGAAATCACAGGCATCTAAGGGTTGATTCGTACCCCAAATCGCATGAAACAGATATTGCGAGGCATTCGATCCTCCCAATCCACTTGTTCACATTTTTCCATTAAATGTCCCATCCTTTCAGCTAATTCTGGGTATTGGTACTCCAGTGTGAGTCCATGCAAGTAGACCCATAGTGAGACAAAGTTCAGTTGAAGTATTTCAAGTACCAAGTTTGGCCGCCACTTCTTAGTACAAACAGAGTACGATCCACTGCCCATGGGCCTTCAGAACAGATGTGGTTCAAGTCCTCAACAAATTCAAAATGCAAGATGTAGAAGTAGGAGTCCCTCCTACAATTGTCACCTTACCTCTAATTCGCCATGCAACATTAATGATGTGTTGGAGATGACTGATAGAGAACTTCCTGTAGTCCATATGAAACCGATGGCACACTTAACTCCAAAATTCTCGTTGGATGGTGATATTTGCAGGATCAGCTTCAATTATAGTTCCGTGACATGCAAAAGGAACCTCATCATCCTTACTAGAGTGATAATCTGACTCCACTTCATCAGCAAACAGTTCTGCACTCACATCCGACTCACTACTTTCAATCAAACCATACTCTTGGGGGTTGACAGGGTCAGCCATAAGAAAAAACCAAGAAAACAGAGAGCAACGACTACATGCAAGAGGATAAGTCAGAGGGAAACAAGGGTAAGGACTAGACAGAGAACAAAGTAGAAACAAAGTTACATGCAAGAGTACAAATAAAAAGAGGACAAGAAAAGACCAATTTAGAGAGAAAAAGGCAAAAAGGGAAGAACCAAAGGGAGATCTTGAGAGGAAGGAGTCAATGCTAAGACTAAACAAGGAAAACATAGAAAAGGAAGTACAAGGATTAAACAAAGGCACGAAAGGAAAAGGACATGAAGTAAAAGATGGCTACATTAAAGATTGTTGGAAAGGCAGAGTAAGGATTGGTGGAGGGTTAGGTGAGAAGATAGGTCGAACGAAGGCAATAAATGCCTGCAGAAAGATCCCAAAATGAAACAAGGGTGCTCTCCTAGAGAGAGGAAAAAAATCTGTATAGAAGACATTAATTTTAAAGGCATTTATCCCATCTATAAAATTGTTTGATTAGGAGGACTTAGCTGATTGGTTGCTACCAATTTAGTGGATTTTGTATTATTTAGAAAATAAGAGGAGGATCACCTGTATGATGGTCATATTACATGAGTACAATGACACTTCAAGCCCAGTTGGCATAATTAGCAATTGAATTCAATTGCCATGGTAAATGAGGGTTGATGTACCAAAGACTTGATCTAGGACATATGTGATTCAATGTTAGGAACATATGTCAATATTTTATATAATTGGCTAATCCTTTGACAAAACGCACTTTACTTGTAATTGGGTTGATCTAGGATGTGTTTAATACTTCAAGAAACAATGTTTCAAGTTCAAGTGTTAAAACCATGCAAGTCTGTCTAAGAATCAAATCAGAAAGTGTTGTTCATTAAAACTCAATAGCTAGCATCTATTGAGATTTAAAGAGAGTTGTTTCAGCCCAAGGCTTGACAGCTGCTCGACAGATAGGGTATCTGTCGAGATTTATGAAGTTCTGATTTTCAGTTCTAATTTTCATCTAATCCGCGAATGTATGTTTGAGCTTTCTTTTCTCACAACCCTAAACATATATAAAGATTATTTTAAGGGCCATAAAAGGTGACACAAGTTACACAAGAGAACAATTCAATAGTGTGAAGAAGAGTGTGACCAGAAACCTAGTTTGCCCTAGTTTTTGAAGAAGCTGCTGTGTTTGTATACCATAGGATTTTGTGACCAAGTAATTTCATGATCTTTATCGTCTGGATGAACTGAAAAACTTTGTAGCCAACATCTTTCTCTAGTTGATGATTAAGTTGCGTACTAGGATCCGCGCAATTGGTTAGTCACGTACTGGGAGCCGTCACTACAAGAAATCTGGGTTTAGGCGACGTTTGTAAAACGTCACTAAAAACCCAAAAACGTTGCTATAGACACAAATGGCCTACAGCGATGTTTTTTTTTTGTGACGTTCGAAAACGTCGCAATAGTGCAGTCGCTATAGGTCTATTGCGACGTTTTGAAAAACGTCACTATATGGTACTCTTTTTTCAGAAACTTTTAGTGACGTTTTATAAAACGTCACTAAATAATATAACATTCTCGTACATAATATAAGAAAATACATTTAGCGACGTTTCAAAAACATCACAAAAGCATTTTCCTTTTGCTTTTTAGTGATGTTTTTAAAACGTCGCAAAACCTACTCATTATTTTTAAAAAAAATATATTAAAAATGCTATATAAAACTACTAAAAATTCAACAATAACTAAAATATGCTTGCAATAAGCTTGTAATAGATCAAATAGACCTATCATCATTATTCCAAAATATCAAATGTCCAATGTTAATGAATCATGGTGCTTGAAAATTTAGTAACAATAAATATATAAATATATATATATATATATATATATATATATATACATATAAAGAGCATTTAGTTGAGATTATTTACACATTAGTGGGTAGTGAACTTTTTAAAAAAATTAATTTTAAGCTAGCTAAACCACAAAACTAATAACAAAAAAAATTCAAAATCTACACAGTACAGAAAAATTGTAGGAAAAAAAAAAAAAACCAAGATTTACAAACTTGTACATAAACTTACGATGATTTAGCCTTTGATGCTTAGGACATTTTGCTCAAAAATCCAAATTTGAATAAGAGTTTTCTGTACCAAACTCCAACCAAAACAAGCAAACAAAAAAAATTAGCACAAAAGTTCCATGACCTATTACAGAAAAACTAAATCAAAGCAAATTCATAAGCCAAAATACAAAAACTCCATGACCCATTAAAGGAAAATCAAATCAAAGCAAACCCATAAGCCAAAACACAAAGTCTTACACTTTAAAGAAACTTGAACACCAAAAAAGAGGGAAAACAGAATGGTAGTGGCAGTAGGTGGTGGCTAGAGAGGAAGAACTCGTACATGAATGGGTTGGCGGTGGCAACAGCGGCGGCGGCAATGGTTGGCAATAGCTAAGTGTGAAAAAGTGATAAGGGTGGGAGGGGGGAGAATATGGAAGTGGGAAGGAAAGTTTGTTTGAGAAAGAAAAAGAGTGATAAGAAAGAAAAAGGACTGAAAAAACGTGTAAGGAAAGGATACCAAAAAAAAAAAAGGGACAAAATGGGGGGAACTTTCCCACTTAGTGAAATTTTGAAAGGGAAACATATAGCGACGTTTTCAAAACATCGCTATATCTTTATCCAAAACGTTGCTATATGTTTATCCAAAACAAAAAGAAGAAACGGTGGGAACTTTCCCACTCAGCGAAATTTTGAACCGGAAGAGGATAAAAATTTTGGCGAAACATATAGCGACGTTTCTGAAAACATCGCTATATGTTTATACAAAACGTCGCTATTTGTTTCCTCAAAATTTTTTTGAAAATATGGTGGGAGTTCTTTAAAAACTTTAGCGCCACTCAGCGAAATTTTGAACTGGAAGAGGATAAAAATTTTGGCAAAACATATAGCGACGTTTTTGAAAACGTCGCTATATGTTTATACAAAACGTCGCTATTTGTTTCCCCAAAATTTTTTGAAAATATGGTGGGAGTTCTTTAAAAACTTTAGCGACGTTTTTAGGAAACGTCGCTATAAACAAAAAATACGCCGCTAAAACAGTACTTTTTGCGGCGTTTTAAGAAACGCTGCTATTGTTTTGGGTTACAACGACATTTTAAGAAAAACGTCGCGAAAGGATCACTCTTTAGCGGCGTTTTTTAAAAACGTCACAATTTACTATTTATAGTGGCGAACTTAAAAACGTCGCTAAAAAAAACGCCGCCTAAACCCAGATTTCTTGTAGTGCGTGCATTGAAAAAGAAAGATTGTCACTACAGAACAAGTCCAATTGGGTATTAGGGTAAGGATTCAACTGTAGGTTGGTGGAAGGTACTGGGATTCCTTTACTTATAATTGCTTGTTTTGATAATAGTGGATTCTCGGGAGTGGTGATCTTAAAATCACCCAGTAGGGTTTTTGCTGTGTAGGTTTTCCCCATTCGTAAACAAATCACCATGTCAATTTATTTTCCACTGCATACTTAGTTTAATTGGTGATTTTTTTTGTGCTAACCAACTAAATTAATTGGATAATTTATCATAAGGGGTCAATACGTTTTTGGCCTATCAAGTGGTATCAGAACAGGCACACTCTGATTAGGTTTTAATCTTTGCTGTGTGATCCATTGACCCCTATTGTCACGGCTGCAACTGGCTTGAAGAGATCTTTGTTTTCAAATACATCTTGTTTTTCTAATCTCTACTTGTTTGAGTGTATCAGAAAATGAAAGTCTAAAACTTATTTAAATTCTCTTATGATGACTATTGGAAAAGATCTTAGCTTGGCAAAGAGGAAATTAGACTGTCTCAGAATGAAATGTGCAAAGGAGTTCGTTTGAGAAAAGTGAAAGTTAAAGGTTTAGCTCATAAAAGGCAGATGAGAGAAAATATCATTCCCACTGATCTGTCATCTAAGCATGAAGTGTGCTTCATGATGAAGTCCACATTTAAGGTTATGGACATGTGCTTGTGGTACCTTGACAGTGGCTGCTCAAGACACATGACTGGAAACCGATCTCTCTTCAAGATTTTCAAGTCTAAAAAGGGTGGTAATGTCACTTTTGGTGATGAGAGTAAGTCACAGATTAAAGGAAAGGGAATTATCTCTCTACCTAGACTGCCAGACATTGCAAATGTTCTATATGTAGAAGGTTTGAGAGTGAACCTATTGAGCATAAGTCAGATATGTGATCAAGACTTCATGGTACTATTCTTAAAAGGAAAACGACTTCTCATGGATGAGTTTGGAAAGAAGCTCATAAGTGGTGTTTGCACTCTAGACAATTATTATGGCTTGGTTCCTGATGCTGATATTGTGTGTAATAGCATTCATCTTCCAAATGAAGATCTATGGCAACAAAGGATGGGACATGCTAGTTACAAACATCTTTTAATTGTATCTTAGCATGAGTCAGTGTTGGGGATACCAAAGCTTAGTAGAGTGCGCAATGTAGTGTATGGACCATGTCAGCTTGAGAAATAGACAAAAGCTAAACATCCGGGAACTCAAACATTTGCTACATCCAGACTATTGGAGCTACTACATCTGGATCTTATGGGTCCAACTAGAACCGAGTCTCTTGGTGGAAAGAGATACATCTTGGTTGTGGTAGACAACTTCACTAGATACACTTAGGTCATCTTACTACGATCCATGTCTGATGCTCCTAAGCACACTGAAGCCTTATGCACAAGATTGCAGAATGAGAAGGGCCTGAAGATTGATCGGATTCAAAGTGATCATGGTAAGGAATTTGAGAACTCATATATGGAGTCCTTTTGCATGAGATCAGGTATATCTCAAGAATTCTCTGCTCCTATCACTCCTCAACAGAATTGTGTAGTAGAAAGAAAGAACAGAATTATTCAAGAAATGGTTAGAGCAATGTTGCACAATAAGGATGTGGCTAGAAACTTGTGGGGAGAAGCCATTAACACTGCATGTCATACGGTTAATAGGGTGTATTTTAGAGAGAATGTGGAAAAATTTGACTCCCGAAGCGATAAAGGAATATTTCTGGGATACTGCTCTACAAGCAAGGCTTATCGGGTATACAACAAGAGAACTATGAAGGTAATGGAAACAGTGAATGTTGTTATTGATGAGTCTTCAGATTCTGGTTCTGAGAAATTTAGTGAAGAAATCCCCAAAGAGATTCTTCCTCTCGAGCCTAGGGAAGTTCAAGAAATTGTTGAACAAGAGCTCACATCTCCTAGTACTCTAGATACTCCAAGTGCTGTAGAAGATTTAGCAAACTTATCTACCTCACTTGATTTTGAAACCCATAAAGATAAAGGACCTTCTTCTAGGATTAAATTAAATCATCCTCCTGAAGTTATTATGGGAAACATGAATGAACTCACACTAAGGAAGCGTACAGTTGATAAATGTGTTACCAACTCTGTGTCGCAGGTTGAACCCACTAAAGTTGAGAAAGCTCTTTAGGATGAAAGCTAGGTTGAAGCAATGCATGATGAACTGCTCCAGTTTCAGAGGAATGATGTCTGGACTCTAGTACCTAGACCGGAGGGTGAGCACATCATCGTCACAAAGTGGATATTCCGAAATAAGACTGATGAGGAGGGTAATGTGATCTGTAACAAGGCTCGTCTTGTAGCTCAAGGATACTCACAAATGGAAGGAGTAGTCTATAATGAGACAATTGCCCCAGTTGCCCTATGAAGTCCATTAGAATTCTCTTAGCCCTAGCATATCACTTAAAGTTCAAACTTTACCAAATGGACGTAAAGACTGCTTTCTTGAATGGGTTTCTTAAGAAGATGTCTATATGGCTCAACTAAAAGGATTCATTGATCCATACTTTTCGGATCATGTGTTGTACCTCAAGAGGGCACTTTATGGTTTAAAGCAAGCCCTTAGAGCTTGGTATGATCGGCTCATACAATACTTGATGTCACATGGGTTCATAAGAGGAAAAGCTAATTAGACTCTCTTCATCAAAAGGGAAGACAGCGAGTTGATAGTTGCTCAAGTCTACATTGATGATATCATCTTTAGGTCAACAAAGGATGAACTTTCCCATAGCTTTTTAAAACTCATGTAAGCCGAGTTCAAGATGAGCATGATTGGAGAGCTAACTCACTTCCTTGGATTGCAAATTCGTCAACAAGATTCAGGTATATTCCTATCTCAATCTAAATATGCTAAAAATCTTGTGAAAAAGTTTGGTTTAGAATCTACTAGTTCTGTTAGAACCCCTATGAGTCCAAATGTTAAACTCACTGTTGACTTGTTAGGTAAAAGTGTAGATTTATCTCCTTATAGAAGCATGATAGGTAGTCTTTTTTACCTTACTACTAGTAGACTTGACATTAGCTACAGTGTGAGAATGTATGCTAGATATCAAGCTAATCCCAAAGAGTCTCATATGATTGCTTTGAAAAGAATCATAAAGTATGTCAAAACCACTACCGACTTTGGTGTATGGTACAAGAAGGACACAAATGATATCTTAGCTGGGTATTCTGATGCTGATTGGGCTGGGAATGCTAATGATAGAAAGAGTACATTGGGGGGTTGTTTCTATGTGGGTAATAATCTTGTCTCCTAGATGAACAAAAAGCAGAATTCCATCTCATTATCCATTGTAGAAGCTGAGTACATCGCTACTGGTAGCTGTTGCACCCAACTTCTATGGATGCAAAAACTCCTCCATGATTACGGTATTTGTCAAGAACATCTTACCATCTACTGTGACAATATCAGTGCCATCAACATCTTTAAGAATCCGGTTCAACATTCTTGAACTAAACACATAGAGATTCGACACCACTTCATTAGGGAGCTTGTCGAAGATGGTATTCTTACTCTTGAGTTTATTCACACTAATGATTAGAAGACTAATTTGTTTACCAAAACTATTGACAGCAAACGGTTTGAATTCCTTCGCCAAAACATTGGTGTCATCTCCATGGATTGATCTTTTTTTCTCCTCCTTCTTCCCCATGCATTTGCATCTAGTTTTATGCATTTCTTTGTTTTGTTTAACATGTTTTTGTTTGGTTATTTTTCAATTTTGCTTTATTTTGTTTTCATAAAAAAAATATATATATATATATATATATTGAAAAATTAGAAAAATACAAAAACAGTGTGTGTATATGTACATTGGTACTTGTGTACCTTGGATGGCCATTGAAACAAAGTTTTTTAAACTTTATATCTTTTATAACTTAGATGAGCATTTCTATGCACAACTAAGTAAGTGAGCTGTGGCTCGTGTTTGTGATTAGTAAGATTAAGTAATCTCTTATACATAACACTCGTATCACCCTTTAACGGGAATGACTAGAAAATCTTAAGAGAAAGGCATAAATAACCATCTCCTCACTATTGCCCGCCAATCATGAAATGACATTTGTATGCTTCGGCATCACAAAAGTGAAATGTCAAATGCTCAACATAATTAGGTATTTCTTTTCTATATCTTATATGCCCATGCATGGTTTGCTTAAAAGAAGAAAAATATGCAAAGAAAAATAAAAGCAAAAAGATCAAAATATATAGGAGTTATAGGATGTATCTCGAAGGTGATAGTTCCCATCAAACAGTTATGATTTTGTGTGAGTTAAATTAATTTTCTCATATCTCAAATCGTCATAACATATAGACGCTTATGCAATCTTGTGATGTTTTTCACACACAACATGCAATATTATTTGCTACTCTTGATACATGTGTAGGTACAATGTGATTTGGCCATCACAAGGAATACATGTGTTAATGTATGCTCACTAAACTGTCTTGATGTTGAGAGATGATTTTAAAAGCTTAAAATGTTGTTTAGATCTTTGGTTGAGTATCATGTTTGACTACATTCATATCTATGTTTTTCTCTTCTTTGAAAAATTGTTTTTAAGCAATCTCGACAGCTTCTTGACACCTCTTGACACCTGGCTTATCTATCAAGTTCTTCAGCTTCTTTTAATAGCAATCTCGACAGCTTCTCGATAGCTCCTTGATCCATCGAGAAAGTTTATGTCTCCTCGATAGCTCCTCGATCCATCGACCTTTTTTTTTGGCTCTGGACACCTGCTCGATAGCTGCATCTATCGACCCTTGTTAAAGCTTGACACCTCTTGACACCTCTATCTGTCGAGAATTACTAAGCTTCTATATATTCGTTCAACACGATTTCAAATCTCATTTTCCTCGGTCTCTCTCGGCAGCTTTGTGTCTTTTCACCTCCCAAACCTCTCTCTCTCACTCCAAACTTCATCCTTAAGGATTTTTGGCCTAGATTAAGTGTTTCTTCACTTGGTAAGTGTCCTAATCCTTCTTTTTCATGCATTTCATCCATTTGACCTAACTTTTTGGGATTTTTTTGAAAATTTTGGGATTTTTCAAAATTAATGAAGTTATTGTGAAATTTTTGGGATGGGTTTTGTATTTTTAATCTTAAAACATCATGCATTGCATCCCATTTGTATTATAACAATGTTTCATGCATTCTTAGATGTGTGTTTACTTTGTTGCAAACATGTGTGCTGGTAGGTTTGGATTGGGCTGAGCCCATGATGTTTTTACTATTGCATATCACATGCTTATGTGTTTTCATGCATACGTACGTTACATTCTCTATATTCTTATATATTGAACTGTTTTGGGACATTTCTAATTGTCTCTTTCTCCCTCTCTCTCTCTCTCTCTCTCTCTCTCCTTCTTTCAGTTAGTTGAATCATGGCACCTAAACAAAAATCTACTCCATCCCGGAACCCTCTTCGTTCCGGGGCATCCACCTCTTCTGACCCTACTCCCTCACATATATGATTCCGTGATGAAATGGCCAAATCAGACTTCTTTAAGAACTTTTCTCGACGAGGGGTTCATTCGAATTGCCAAGTCATTTTGTTGGACTTCTCTGACACTGACCTACCCACTGTCATCTACAATAGGGGTTGGTAGTCACTGTGTGACGTCCTGGTCACTTTTCCATCCATGTTGATCCAGGAGTTCTACTTCAACATGCATGGATTTGATTATTCAATACCTTTTTTTGTTACTCGCGTTCGAGGTATGCACATTGTGGTCACACCAGATATTGTATTCGATGTGCTCCATGACCCAAGGGTAGAGCATCCTGACTATCCCGGTTGTGATCATCTAAGGACTGTGTCCAAAGACGAGCTCATATCTTCTTTTTGTAAGCATCCCTCTAATTGGGGTGATCATCAATTCACCTCTTATATGGCCTTTGCTAAAGGCCCTAGGTTTCTTAACATGGTCATGACTTTTGTTTTGCATCCTCTTTCTCACTATTACTCTATTACCGAGCCCCGTGCTCGATTTTTGCTTTCTTTTTTAGATCATCTTACTATAGATTTTCCTTCTCATTTCATTCTTTCTATCATAGATGTACATAGGTATACGACGACCCGTGATAAGCTCATCTTCCCTTCAGCTATCATGAGGATCTTACGTTATTTTTCTGTTCCCTTTCCCGTATCCGACCACTTTCATGTTAAGTGTGCCATTGACACTGCTATCGTTAAATAGAGTGAGGCGCAACTACTTTCGAGACGGTCCAGATCGGCAACTCCTCCCACTCCTTCAGCTCCATCCACCTCCGCCCCCTCTTCTTCTGCGGGAGGTGTGACTCTTAATGCGATCATGGTGCAGCTTCAGCATATTGATGCTCACATTGATACACTCACTACTAAGATCCCACTCCTTCAGCTCCATCCACCTCCGCTCCCTCTTCTTCTATGGGAGGTGTGACTCTTAATGCGATCATGGCGCAGCTTCAGCATATTGATGCTCGCCTTGATACACTTACTACTGAGATGTATCAAGTGAACACCCGTGTTGGCTGTATTGCCAGACAACAGGCTCGCCTTGGTGGCTTTATGGAGTCTCCCTCTCCTCCTCCCGATGCATCCGAGAACGACGAGGCATCCGAGGACGATGATGACTTCGAAAACGATGATGATGATGCATGATAGAGATGCTAGCTCTTCCAATACTGACGAGATGTCTACTTGATACTTTTACCCTTTGTCACTCGTGACAAAAAGGGGAAGTAATTTTGGTTATGAGATTAGTCATACACATAGAGGGAGGGTTAGTATAAGAGATTTTTGTTAGGGGAAGTGTGTATACTGAGGGATGTAGTGAGGATTTGATGTATCTTTTCCTTCTCTCTATTTCAGATACATTATATCTTGTATATTGGTCTTGTCATCAGTTTGACATACATTGTACTTAAATTTGGTTTATATATATTGATGCATGTCTTCTTCACCTATCTCTACATGTGTTGTATCTTTTCTTTCTTTATAAACATGATTCTTATATATTGTATGCAATCTTTTATTTCTGTTTCACACTAAGATGTCGTGATGAGTTTTGTTTAAAGTGTTTTAGAAATACAGGTTGTCAAAGTCTACCTGTTAGAAACTCTCTTCTTGCAAAGTTTTTCAAGAGTTTGTGTTAGGATAGATTTTATTATATTCAACAAGTGAATATGAGTTGAGTGATTTATGACTTCTCTCATATCTCATTTGTTTGTTGTGGTTTTATCACAAATTGCCAAAGGGAGAGATTGTTAGGACATATGTGATTCAATGTTAGGAACATATGTCAATATTTTATGTAATTAGCTAATCCTTTGACAAAATGCACTTTACTTGTAATAGGGTAGATCTAGGATGTGTTTAATGTTTCAAGAAACAAGGTTTCAAGTTCAAGTGTTAAAGCCGTGTAAGTCTGTCCAAGAATCAAGTCAGAAAGTACTGTTCATTAAAGCTCGACAGCTAGCATCTATTGAGATTTAAAGAGAGCTGTTTTAGTCCGAAGCTCGACAGCTGCTCGACAAATAAGGAATTTGTCAAGATTTATGAAGTTCTGATTTTTAATTCTGATTTTCATCCAATCTGTGAATGTATGTTTGGGCTTTCTTTTCTCACAACCCTAAACATATATAAGGATTATTTTAAGGGCTGTAAAAAGTGACACAAGTTACACAAGAGCACAATTTAATAGTGTGAAGAAGAGTGTGACCAAAAACCTAGTTTGCCTTAGTTCTTGAAGAAGCTGTTGTGTTTGTATGCCATAGTGTTTTGTGACCAAGCAACTTCATGATCTTCATCATCTGGATAAACTGAAGAACTTTGCAGCCAACATCTTTCTCTAGTTGGTGATCAAGACGCATATTAGGATCCGCGCAATTGGTTAGTCACATATTGGGAGCTGTGCATTGAAAAGGAGAGGTTATCACTACAGAACAAGTCCAATTGGGTATTGGGGTAAGGGTTCAATGTAGGTTGGTAGAAGTTTCTGGGATTCCTTTACTTGAAACCGCTTGTTTTGATAATAGTAGATTCTCGGGAATGGTGACCTTAAAATCACCTAGTGGGGTTTTTGCCATGTAGATTTTTCCCATTCGTAAACAAATCACCGTGTGAATTTATTTTCCGCTACATACTTAGTTTAATTGGGGATTTGTTTATGCTACCACGCGCTTGCATGTTATTTAACTTAATTAATTCACTTAACTAAATCAATTGGTTAATTTATCACAAGGGGTCAATACTTTTTGGCCTATCACTTGTGTTTCAAATAGTCATACCTACAAAATAAATAAAGAAAAAAGAAAAGCCACACACAAAGGAAAGAAATAAAAGGAAAAAGAAAACCAAGTGAGGTGGAAATGGGGTGGGACAAGCCCGAGTAAGGTGTTAACTTTATTACATCAAATCAAACTAGTTGTTATTAAGGATTGATAACATTGTCCCAAGTGTTTATCAATACAATATCACAATAAAATAAAAAGACTTAATATTCATCCATTTAAATACTTAGTGTAATATAAACTAATTCTTTAACACTAATAGAGTGGGGTGGGGTTAAAAATCCTAAATCCACACCCACCTTGCCTCAATGTATATGGGGACAATATCTTGCCCCATCCCTGCCCCACAAAGGTGGAAAACCTACATAGGGCGAAGCAAGGTGGAGCGGGTAAAGTTGTTACAGATCAAGGCGAGGTAGGGAAAAATTGTCATCCCTAAAGCCAAGTCCAATCACCCATAGAAGTGTCAGAGATGCAAATTATGATTAGCCCAAAACCGAAACCATATTTTCTCTTTTCTATTTTATTATTAGTTGTTTTCTATTCTTGCAACTAGGACTTTGAACTTTATAATTATGGTTAATTGATTTTGAGTGAACCTTAATTGAATTGATTAAAATCAGTTGCATGTCAAAGTTTTTTTTATTTTTTTTTAATTTTTTAATTTTAAGGCAAGAATGTAATTAAAAACAATGAATAAATACAAATTTTTTTTTTTTTTTTAAATTTTGATAAGTCATCTTGTAACATAGACAGTTAATTTAAAATCAAAATTTCTAAGTATGCTTTAAAAGTAGTTTAAAATTCGTAATTATGCCAACTAACACTTACTCCTAGAAACTCCTCGAATTTAATTTTGACATTGTTTTTCGGTTCTAACTTCAATTTAAACATCCCGAAAGGGTAACAAGACTTCAAAAACTTCTCGATAGAGGGATGAGAGGGAAATTTAAGATTTTTAATCTATTACCCTCTATAAATTAATAAATAAATAATAATAGAGTGGTATAAGATAAAAAGAAATTAAAAGATTTTTATTTATTTAAGAAAAAAAGAAGTTGTTATGACAACTTTAAATTGTTTAATGAATAAAGTATATTATTTATCTATGGACCGAACTTTCGTGAGATATAATTTTTCTTATTTAAATTTATAAAACCATTGTTTGCTTTGCCTTTATATGTTTTCATGATGGTCATTATCAATTTTTTTATGAAGCTCAGGCTACAATTCTTAAAAATTAAAAAAAAAAAAAAAATGTCTAAAGATCTTTCTGCAAGTTGATTAACATAATTATAGAAAAATTGGGAAAAAAAAATTCTATCTTATGTCAAGTTAAATAATTTTTTTTTTTTAATTAAAAGGTAATATGAAAACTATTGAAAATAACTCTATCTAATTTTTAAGGATGCTACCAAACATAAGAAAATGAAATAAATTTTCAAAAAATACTACTAACTATAGGAAACTAAGATAGTTTTTCAAAAAATAATATTTGGAAATATGACTAATTTGTTTAGAAAACGTTAATGACAAAACAAACAAACAGAGTGTTAGCAAATATATGACCCAAATTTTAGTTTTTGTTTAAATTATATGTTTTTCTCATATTTAATCAAATAGAAAATAAGGAAGAATGAAAGGATTATCAAATAGTCAGTACATGGCAGGATAACTCATGTACCTTAAATTTGGTTGTCTATCATCCATTTGTTTGATTTAATTGGTGTTGGTTTTAAGTTATGTAATTCTGAAATCTTGATACTAGGGTTTGTAGTAAATTTCATTTTTAAATGGAAGTTAACTCTACTCTTGATGTCAAATATGTATTATTGCACGGTCAATTTATATATATATATATATATATATATATATTCCACCTTTTGTTGTGAAATTGTTATTTGACTTTTAAGAAAAAGTTTTTAATTATATGGTTCAAGTTCAAGAATTGTGTGCCACTTCTTATTTCAGAGAGCCTCTATTGAGCAAATTATGAATAATTAAAATTTTATATCGTTTCAAAAAGTGAATGCATTACTGAAATGAATCTTATGTTCTTCTAGCAATCTTAGAGCCTTTTAAGCATGCACAGTCAGATTCTTTTCAAGCATATAGAAAATGATCCTTGGCTATAAAAATGGAAATGAAAATGACAATGGGGTTTAGGTCAAGGTCAAAACCCCAAAGAAGTACTAAGACACGACTTGCAACTTAACTGCTCTATGGGCTTTTCAATGATTTGAAGGCAAATAAGCATTGTAAAAGTAGATCTATTGAATATGAGGGAATGGGGGCTTCGATAGGTAATGGAGAATTTATGCAAACAAGTCGAGGAGCTTGCTCAAACAATTATAGAAGGTTGAGCACCAAGATGGGGGCAATGGGTTATAAGGGGGTTAATAAAGTGATTTTGGGAGAGAAGTGTAAGAATGTGCAATATCATAGCCCACAACTGTCAATAAGTAAATTGCTTATGGATAGCGTGAGATGTGGGTTTTTTTTTTTTTCTTCTTCGCTGAGAAGTGTGAGATGTGGGTTTAAATTAGCAATGCTTATCATTTAATATTTAAATTAAATTTAACATGGTATATACACAAATAAATGTATATATCATTGATTGATTAATGTATTCTATTAAATCATTCCTAGTTTTTCAAGGATTTATGTCATATTTGTATCATATCATATCTAATGTCCCTTGTTGGTATCAATGCTTCCTTGTCATAATGATATCATACTCTTAAAAAAGGAAAAAACCTAGTTAGATTTTGCAAATGTCATAATGGGGTGGAGTGGGTGATGAGTTAAAGTTCCTCCTGACCTAATATGCTGGCCTAAGATTTTGCATCAATTTAATTTGGAGGCTTGGTTATTGGGAATTTGGTGGCAGAGAAAAAATATGGCATCTTACTGGGTGTATGGTTCTATGTGGTCAATGGTCTCTATGGGATACATACCTATCAAGAAAAAAAAGGGTAAGAATGGGTTCGGACTTCAAATTATGGAAAAATATGGAGCGGTATTCGTTTATGGCATGATGTTTGCATGCTTTAAATGATGAGGTTTGGTTTCTACTATTTTTAGTTCTATGTCTTAGTTGGACATACTAAAATGTTAATTTCAGCTGGTGCAAATTATATCAATAATTTATGTTCTTTAATTTTCTCTATGAAGTTATGTATAGTAATGTATTAACTTGTCTTCCATTTTCCTTTTTTTTTTCAATAGAATTTTATTTATAATTGTAAATTTATATGATCAAGAGCTTTCTATCTTAACTAGTTGGGGCATCTTCAACATCTAGGATTTAAATCAAATTCTACTTTCTTTGACTGTCGAATTATCTATTAAAAAAAAAAAAAAACCTGTCAATTTATATGCTTTTTTCATCTCCATGTGACTATATGACCCATTATTAATTAATCACTGTATAGCTTGATTATTGCTTATTTTTTCTTGGCATGAATTTAAATATTTTAGAGCATTATTTCATTTTTTGCTTCTGTAGCTTATGCTTTACTCATATATATGAATATATTGTTTGTCAAATTCCAGCATCTTGAATTTTAGACATCAGACTATCTTTGTTATTTATTGCATATGGAGCTTATGTTTTCATACCTAGTTCAATAAATTACTAAAGTACTCTTACTAGTTACTATGTTGTATGGCAAAAGTGTCATAGGTATAGGTAAGGCAAAAGTGCTTGAAATGGGAATAACATAAGTATGACACCCGAAATAAAGTATATACACTTTCTTGATTTCAACCTTATATATATAAACACAGTTTGAAAAAATTCAGTCTAATTAAAAACTTTTAGAATTAAGAAATTTGTTTCTATCTAATTAAACCCATGCGAAAATGGATAAAGACGGAATCATAGAAACTGGGTTTTGTCTTTTGTGGAACCATTGTGTAAAAACTCAGTATTTCTTGCAGGAAATGAGTTAAAAAAATCAAGGGATTAAACAATAAATGGAAATAGGAGTAAAAGTAAAAGTAAAGGGAGAGAGAGAGAGAGAGAGAGAGAGAGAGAGAGAGAGAGAGAGAGAGAGAGAGAGAGAGAGAGAGAGAGAGAGAGAGCTGTGTCTGTGCAAGAAAGCGAGAAATACGGAACCATGTGAGTCACTATCTTCAATATATATATAAAAGCATAAACCTCATGCAGAAGTACAGAAGGTCCTGCCAAGTGGCGCTCTAATCTTGCATTTAGCCTTTTCTTTACATCTTTTATTACATTTTTTTTTTAATTGTTACCCAAAAATTCATATTAACTTATTTTACTGTTATCTCATTAATGTCTCATTAATTGACTAAGCTTACACCACGCATTTCTCTATTCTTCTTTCTTCATATCTTTTAGCATACCCACCATTTTAGTATTTTTAAAAAAAGCAAAAAGTAATAATAATTAAAGACTAATAGTAATAATTAACTAGATAAGGCCTTGAAGAGAGATAGAGAGACACAAAAATGTTGTGAATTGTTAAATAAAATGCACTATTTCACTATATATTACCAAAATAAAAGACCTGAGACTAACAAAACATTTGAAAAAGAGAGAAAGGGGAATCCAAGGGGTCCCCACCTCTATTATACAGGTCTCCTACTACCATCAAGATGCCAAAATCCCTATAGGTAATTTTTTTTTTCTTTTTTCTTTTAAATTAGGGGCTTAAATATGATTTAGATAATTTGGTTAGATAGTTTTTGTTTTGGGTATATAAGTAGAGAGAATATTTGGTGTGCAATGTAAAATTATATTCTAACATGGTTTAATTTTAAATCATCCACAAAATATATGCATACACACTTGTCCATATCATGTTTTAATATCACACTATCGATGAGTAAAAGACAATGAAAGAGTTGGGCATACTTTCATTTCATGGTATGAAATATGTGAATACAACACAAATTAGTTGATTTTCATGCTCCCGTTATTCTTTTGCATTTATCTTTGGTTTCATGATTTTTTTTTTTTTTTTTAAATCTTACCTTGAGAAGACTACAAATATGCAATGAAACTGCTAAACTAATTTTTAATTTCTCAAAATGTATATATTTCATTACTCTAATTTAGTTTAATTTTTCTTATAATATATGTAAAACATTATTCAAAACCGTTTTACATAAAATATCAAAAACCTCAAGTTGGAGAGTATGAGGTTGTGCCATGTGGCGCATACCTTGAACTTCTCTTTATTTAGTTTTCTACCTCAACAAAATTTGCATTTATATTAAAGTATTAGTTCATTGAATTAGCCAATAGAGTAAATGCATATATTAATTATCAATTGTTGTGCATTAATTATTTATATTAAATGAATTTATATGATTATTTTTATAAACTCTATATAGAAAATAATTTTTAGTTGGAATAATAATAATAAATTTAGAATGTGACATTCTTACTTATGTTTAGTTGCTTTGACAACAAATGTCACAAAAGTCATAAAAAATTAAATATTTCTGAATTCACTAAAATTAAACTTAATCCTTTAAATTTCCTAACTCCTTTGTGTGTGCGCGCATGCGCGTATATGTGTGTATGAAACTAACACTATAATATGTATTCTATGTAGTTAGAAAGATTACTAATATAATAAATATGTTTATTTTGTTATATTAATTATTTTAAGCATAATGAAATTTTAATATCATTTTTCTAAGATTTATATGAGAAACAATTGGTTTTTTTATGTGAGAAACAATTGATTTGAAATATGACATTTTTATTCTCAAAAAAAAAGGAAAAAGAAATATGACATTTTTACTCAAATTTAGTTGTTTTTGCAACAATTGAAACCATGTCCGACAAAAAGAGGGAAAAATTTTTAGTAACACACAATCAAGAATGTAAAAATATAAATATATATATAAAGGATGTATGCATTTTTTATTAGGCATGAAACATGCATGTCTAT
The DNA here is from genome assembly GCF_001633185.2 of Quercus lobata. Classification (NCBI taxonomy): domain Eukaryota; kingdom Viridiplantae; phylum Streptophyta; class Magnoliopsida; order Fagales; family Fagaceae; genus Quercus; species Quercus lobata. The sequence goes on along the minus strand of NC_044908.1, from coordinate 28,990,657 downwards.
CTATATTAGCTACTACATCATGCAATTTTCAATTTGTAAACACATATATATAGTATGATCAAATCACTATATTACTCTTAGTTTATTTCTATTTTGTCTATATATAAATTAACTAAAGATTACAATTTTTTACAAAGAAATTTATTGAAATATCTTTTTTATACATCGATAGTTGAGAGTGGGAATCTGAATCCTTTCTATTGGAAATTGAGGTGTCAATCAGTTAAGTTACATGATTTTTGGTAAAACTTATCGAAATATTGGAGAAAACTAATATTAAGTTGCACCGCACATTGTGCAGGATCTCAACTAGCTTGTGATAAAATCTCGGCCTCTCTCTTTCGCACTCACTCGCTATACTCTAGTCTATATTTCTAGTACTACTACTAGTGACTAGCCCTTACTAACCCAGAGTCCCATTTCTTCACATGCTGCTACTACATCTTCATCAAGAACTTCACGCATATATTCATGCATATATATATAGAACTCTTTCTTTTCACCAGCTTCGTCTCTTTTATTTACTTTTTCATTTCTTGAATCCTTCTTCACGTTTACACTTCTAGAGCCCCTCCACTCTCCACCAACTTCCTTTTTAGATTGTAAAATCTCTTCTTTACAATCTTTTCGTTCCATTTCTTATTGAGCCGTACGTAGATCAGAAGAACAGTACCATCGATCTTACGGTAATGATTCTGAATCTTTTCTTTAATGGTTTTTTCCTAATTGAAACATATTTATTGTGTTGTTCATTCAGCCATGCATATAAATAAAGTGTTTCTTGTTTGTGTTGTTCATTGTTTTTCATAACTAATATGTATTGCTTGTTAAATATATATGCTTTTTTTATGTATCTATTGCTTACTAAATTTCTCTTGCTCTTGCTTTTCTTGCAGGCCATGGATAGGTCTATTGTCCGAATTCACCAAACAAATTTAAGCAACCTCTACTTAGTGAGATTCGGCCGATGTCGCATGTTGACCATGGTCACTCGCTCGCTGGCGATGGTGACAGATTGGTTGAGGGTGTTCTACTTCATAACCGATTACTACGTGCACCATGGCCGCAACCAACGTGGAATTGTGAGCTTGCAGGCACGCATGACCGATCATATGGTGCATACTCTACATATATGCATAGACCCACCTTGTCTCATATTCCAGATACAAAATGCACCATCAATTCCTTGATCCCATGTTCGTTTTCTAGCTGCTTGGCATTTTACATTTGTTGGAGTAAACAACATTTCTGTCATTTGACGGTTGCTATTAATTCAATATGATATGAATATATCGAATAGGGTAGCACTTTTTGAGTTGGTGGGGGAGTATTATCGAGGGTTGTAAGAGCACATGTACGAAGAATTATACCGGGAGTTGCCCCAAGGCATGGTTTTGCTTTGAACTAGCTTGATTTTTATACAACTTTGCCAATAGTATCAATTAGGATTTTATGTGCTTCATTGTTTTTCTTTTTTTGTTAGTACTTAGCACCTTTAAGAAGTATACGGTTGGGAGGAAAATCCTCTTGAAATGCACGTAATGAGATAGCATCTAATGTCATTCAAATTTCAATCGTTTTAACATGGTTATCATTTGCTAGGAATATTGTGGAGGATTTGTAGCTGTAGATGCTTTGCATCATGATCGTTTACATATTAATGAATGAGTGATCCATTTGTTCTCAAAAAAAAAAAAAAAGTAACTTCTTATCACTAATAGCATCTAACCCAACTCACATGGGTCAATTTGGGCACTTTTGTAATTAGACTTAATTTACCAATTTCATTCCAACTAATCCACAAAATACAAAAATAAATTAAACTAACAATTGTTTTTAATAAAAAATAAAAACAAAAAACTAACAAAATTTAAAATAAGTCTCAAAATCCAAAATAAATAAACCTAACAAATTTAGTTTCAATATGATACATAACCTAATATATCAAAGCTAACAATGAGAACAACCACAAGTTCCAATTAATAACCAAATAACACTTACAGCCAAATTAACAACAAAATTGTAATCAGCGTTGGTTATTGTAATCACCCTGTTGCATATACAATTGCCATGAGTGGGGCATTTTCAGATAATCCTATGGAACTAGCTAGGAACACTCCATGGTAATTGCTCAGGCATTGGTGAGAGCTAGAATTGGGGTCTATGATGATAACCATTCTGTAATGACCAAGAACAGGAGTTACTGTCTGATGACAAATTGTTGCCCTGCCTAATAATAGGAAGCCTAGGGTAATCAAGTTGAGGTAAAAGCCTCCAATGTGGGATCATACCATCTGAAGACAAAATGAAAGTGTTGTTACTTTCCTCCGAATTACCGGGCATGCATAAATCAACCAAGGAAGAGGTCAATGCACTATGGCCTATTGAGAAAGTGCTTTCTTCACTACTCTCTTTCCAGAGTTCTGAGAAAGTGCTGCATTCTTCGCCCTTCTCCTTTTCCAGTCTTGTCTCATATAGCTGGAAAGAGTGTTCAGACCTTGAATGCGTCCTGAGTTCTGAATAGGTCCCGATAAAATCACACATCTCAAAGAACAACTCCTTGCTTTGGAATTCATGAATTTAATAGCAGGCTCTACTATAAAGTATCCATAAATCTCTCCCCAACAAAGAGGAGAGACTACCTTTGTTTGCAACGAGATTTCACAAGGGTCTAGTGCCCTTGAGGAATGTGGAATAAATGAATTACATAACTGGCGTGCCAGTAGTTGGTGTTGCAAATGTAAGTCCGGCAGCCCTTCCCATGGGAGGTACACTCGAAGAGAATAGCATTATGAGGGTGCTCCATGCAGATTGGGCATCTAGCTTCTTCACATTCTTTCACATCATTGACTGATCCCAACTTTTCTTCTGGTATACCTTGTTCCATGCTCAGGGCACTAAAATCTGCACACAAGGAAAGCCTTCTTCTATCCCTTGGCATTTTGGAAGTCAAGCTTTTACCTCCAGAGCTAATACATAACTGCACATCAGAACAGTGAGCATCTTAATATCAAACCAGTAGTCTATCGCTACGATTCATCAATTCTTAAATGAGTTAAAATTACACTAGTTTACGCTATTTGCAAGAAATCTCCTTTAAATAAGCAATAACAGTGCATTGCAGAACAATCATCTACAACTAATTATCAACACAACACACAACAAAGCACATACAACCTGAATTTAAATTTTTTTTTTTTTTTAAATGACAGGGCAAAGTCCAACAAAGCCACAGTCCATACAAATCAATAAGATAGCAAAAGTAAAGCACTAGCCACAAGAACTTTTCTCTTTTTTTCCTTTTCATTGTAAAAAAACTCTAAATTCTAAACATTATTTGAAGTTTCTTCAGACACTCTAAAATCACAAACAATCACCAACACCGAAAATTCCATAAATTTTTTTTTTTTTGGGCGTGGGGGGAATATATATAAACTGAATTACTAAAAGTTATCATATCAACCACATATGATTGTCTCCAAAAATCATAATATGTTATGGGTTGACATGGTATTGCATGGTACAATCCAAAGTTGGCAGCAGTTGATTGAGATTAGAACTGTTACAACATGATCCATTGGGATATTAGTTTACAGGTTTTATTTTAGAATAATACAATCGAGATCCATTGACTAATCTTGCAAAACAAACAATGTAATAAAGATAATTATATCGACATCGGGGAGATTAACAGCAGTTAAAAAAAAAAGGATCTCAAATACACAAAAAATTAAAAGAAAAATACAACAAAATAAAAAGAAAAAACCACTCCATTTTGCTACACATACCTTAAATGTGAACATAAGTGATCCAACCACCTTAAGGTGGTAACTAGCAAGAGAAGGATCCCAAAGTATTCGCATGAGAGAATTGGTCGCAACCTAGAGCCACAGAAATTAATATAACAAGCAAAAATAAACAAAGTCATATGTCAGGTTGATGCACTACCGTGGGTTAATAATCTTCAGGTGTTGCAAGAGATGGCCACAGATCCATAGGCAGATCATCCAAGGACTGAACATGACCTGAATCACTGGTAGCACAGGCTACATCTCCATGCAACCCCAGCAAACTTGGCTGATTTTTTTTATGCACATGAGGATCCAGAGCACCCATAATTCCAAGGATCTAAACAAGAACAACCTTTGTACAAAAAAAATGTTGTACGGGATACAACTCAGAAGTCTAAGTCGTAAGTAGATCCCTTCAGTGCTTCCTGTCTGGTAGACCATGCTAACTCACCATTCAAGTAGCTGCGGATACTCATTTTATGGAATTATAACATACCTGACAAATTTATACGACCAAGTTATCTCAATCAAATATATAGTAGATTACAGTTTGAGCAGAAGAATCACATAGTGATAACATTAATCCAGATTAAATCATTAAAGTTACACAGATCAATTCCAGTTGCAAAAATCCAATAGTGTATGAAATTATGAATTGAAAATTTCTCCAATATTGGAGTAAATTCGAGTTGTAGCAATTGTTAAGCACAGCATGGTATGACTCTTGCACACAATGGCATAAATTTTCTCTGCTATGAACTTTGTTGCATGATCAAGGAAGCAGGTAATGATATAAGGAGAGATGAAATGGGGCGTGAATTCACCAAAGTGTCATCAAGTTCTTGAACTTGATTGTAGTTGTCAGTTTTCATTTTCGAAAGCCCCCTAAAAAGGTAAATATCAAACCCCCCCCAAAACACAAAAAAAAGGGGTCTCCCACCAGGTTATTTTAAAGAGTTTTCAGTCTACTTTTTTCCAAGCAAGTTCAGCCACTATGTAACTTAAAATAGATAGAAGGATAAAGAACAATTAGCCTTGTCCACCATGTAACCTCAGCTTAAGAAAAGGAGGAAGAAAATCTTCTGCTTTTTGGCACCTTTATCTTCTTTTTTCTTTTCCATTTCTTTTTTTTTTATTAAATCTTTTATTAAAAAAATAAGTTAAGAAAGTCTACTAAAGAGCAAAACGAGGAATTTAATTAAGTGCGAAGAATACTTAACAAGTAAACAAAATATTATCAAAAAGGAAGGAGAAAAAACACTGACGCACATATTTCTTAAGTCTTAAACTGTATTAAAAAAAATGTTTCAGAAGTTTTGGTTCAGTAGAAAGGTTTGTTTGGAAAGAAAAAAATTCAGAGACTGAAGGGTCATCCCCTTGTTTCTCCTGTTGAGCATTTGAAGAGAAAGGAATGCAAAAACCTTTGGAAGGATGCGAGCTTTTAGCAGCATAGCTGAAGTTTCTGTTTTTATGGACCTTATATGCGTGGGAATTAGCTATCAAAGTAAATAGGGATGAGAAAGACCAGATTTCAGAAGAATATTGAAATACTACCATTACCTATCAGAAATTATCAAAAAAGTATGAGAAAGACTTGCTTTGAACAGAGTAGTATTTCAATTATGGTAGATCCTAGCAGAGGTCCAACACAACTGATCTTCCTCGTCCCTATTAACTATAATGGAGTAGAGAATACCAAGAAACAAGTGCAAACTCACCACCTCCCAATCATTAACAAGTTCAGTAAACGAAATATCCCAGTTGAAAACTACATCATGCAAAAGCCTCTTTATCTATCTATACAATACATTGGAAAGGCATCCTTCAAGATTGTATCCCCACACCATAAGCCAAGCCAAAACCAAACTTATAGGCCATTAAATAACTAACTAAGCTACAAGCTACGATTACCTCCAAATTAACTTCTATTTAAAGTGAAATTAATTTTAGGAAGATATTCCCCTACATAGTTCATTATGCAAAAAATAATTTTCCTTCCACCTGCAACCTTAAGCACAAAATAGCCAATGAGCACCAACTCAAATAGCATCACCTCCCCTGAAAGTTCAGAATGAAGGGTGAGATAATGAGTACAAAGTGCATGTTTCACTTACCCCCCCCCCCCAAAAAAAAGCACCAAATGATTTTACATGGTGTGACCCATTCCCATTACACTTCCAAAGAGTTGCCCATGAGAGCCCCTCACTATTTTTTTTTTTATTTTTTTTTTTTATAAGTAATGAAAATATTTTATTGGATATAAAACAAACCTAGTACACTGGCGGTGTACTAAGAGAGAAGTACAATCAATTCAAAGTACAATGATCAAACAAATGTAAGAGAGAAAAACAAGGTGGAGATAGAAAGCAGCACTCTAATCCAACAAACTATGGAGAAAAAAGGCTAATTTCTAAGATACTCTGTTCACATCCCTCGAAACTTTTGGAATTCCGCTCTTGCTAAAGACACCACATAATGCAATGTGGGACAGCCAGCCAAAAAGAAAATTTTCTATGCTTGCCAAAAGACCCTTGCCAAGCAGCAAACATATCAATGACTTTCATTGGTATAACCCAGTGGAGGACAAATAAACAAAACACCATAGTCCACAACTCCAAAGCTATAGGACAATGAAGGAACAGGTGATCCACAGTCTCCCCACAGTTTTTTGCATATGCAGCACCAATCCAAGATCAACATACCTCTATTCCAGAGATTATCTATAGATAAGATCTTCCCTAGAGCAGAAGTCCAAGAGAAGAAAGCTACCCTAGATGGGACCTTTGAGCGCCACACCATCTTCCATGGGAACAAATTGCCATTAGTTGAGGATAGGGAATAATCAGAGCTTGACAATACGAGAGCCCCTCACTATTTAAAATCAGAACTTGACTTATTTCTATATCACAAAGAAATATCAATATCAATGAAAGCATGTCTTCAACAGATTGCATAGGATTTTGCTTCAAAGACACGTCTTAAACAGTGTCTTGCATAGGATTTCACAGTCAGACATTAATGACACCAAGGCACAAACCTGCACCCAAGTGCCCTCTGTGCTACCTAGACACATCCGAAGCCCTCATATGCTATTTGCATGAATCTGCGATACGTAGACACACCCAAAGCCCTTGTATGTGATTTGCATAAATATTAACGATTGTAATTGAGCTGATCAATCGAAGAGAGTAACAAAAATGATAAAGAAAAGATGCTCAAATTTAACATGAATAACCAATGAATTGAAATCTAAATATCACTTTGCAATGAATTTCAACAAGATGCTTCTCATGGAACAAATCTTACATCCACAATTTCACACCATCCATATTAAACACTGCCTCACAACTAGATAAAAACTATCTTCAAATAAATTAAATATCATAAAGAACCTTAAGAAAAGTGTCACATGCCCAGTGCTCTGCACAACTTGACCAAGAGTAACAACAGCCACTTCACGTTTTGTGATAGCTGCTCCATCCAATAAAGCTTCAACAATTAAAGGCATATGTTCAGGAATGTATTGTCTCGTTAAATAACCACCCTATACAAAAAGAAAAACCAACAATATATAAATTTAATAATAATAATAATGAAAGAGAGAAAAAAAAAAATGCCGTCAATTATAGTCAAACACATGAGGACTCGTCAACAAACATGATGAACAATAACTATCAGTATACCATAATGAAATTTTGAAAAATTTAAGATCCAGTGAACAAAAAAAATCTCAAAAAAAATATAATGAGGTATACAGATGATTAGAATCAAGGCAATTTCCAGTCTGGTTGACCCTTTAAACTGTTTTGACAGATGAAGATTCAACAAGATTGAACCAGCAATTCTTGGTTGATCTGGTAAAATGGTTGCAATTCTATCAAACCAATTTAATTTTTGAAAATATTTATTAAAAAATCACATTTTTATATTTTATTCCTCAAAAGCTCACATAATCACGTATTTTATGAATTTAAACATAAAACTTACATAGTTGATATATTTAATTTAAGAAATCAACGGATAATTGAGGGGAATCAAATATCTATTCCGAATCTCAAGTTTCTTTTCTTGAAAACTCTCTTCAATTACTTATAAAAAAAAGTACAAGAATAATTATCTTCAGTGTCAAGCTTGTAGGGCATGTTTTGTGATGAAACAAAGTGTAGAAAAGATGTGCCAGTAGAAATCAAATAAAATAAGGCATCCAAACTACACACGTAATCAGACAATCTAGGAAGAATAGAACATAGCTCACCACTCTAGTAAGATCCCCAACAGTTACAAGAACTCCGCGTATAATGCAATTATTCACATTGACCCCGGTGCCCTCAAGAAGCCTAGCCACAAGTGCCTGAACAATAAAATCCGTTCCTTAAGAGATTGGATACAAAAAGAATAACAGATCTTGATGAATGTCATAATAGCTAAATGACTTATTAAACCTTGTGTATTGGAACAATGTATGGAAGTATTAGTCTCTCACATTTCCGTATTAGACAGTCTAGTAGCTTGCACTTTCTTCTCTGCATTTTCTATCTGCACTGCTACACAAAGAAAGAGAATTCAACATCCGATACTTTGATAGCTTAGATATATTAATATAGAAATTCTTCATTCTAGATTTATTTTATAGTAGAATCTAGAATACTTAAGGCAGATATTAATAACAAAAGTAAATTCAAATCACCTCTGTTCCAGATATGTCAACAATTGTATGAGACGGCAAAAAAGTGCTGGAAGAACACTGGAATTTTACTGATAACCTCCCAGTAGCAGAAATCATAGAGTCTCAGACATCAAAATCCTGCAAAGACAGTAACATCTTAATATTTATAAGATGCAACAAAATGGAGTTCCAAGATTGGATGGAAGAATATATATTTCACATTATTCTCCTCCAGAAATATGAATATGCCCTTTACTTTACAATAGGAGAAAGGAGGATTTACCAACAAAGAAAAAAAAAGGGATATATGAGGTAAAGCCACCAAGAAAAGCAACTCAAGACAAGCTGGAACTATATTCCAGATATTTGGCAGTTGCTTCCCAAACCAATTCCTCCATGCAAAAAGAAGAGAGAAAACAGTCTTCGGCAAAATCCATTGGACCCCAAACACCTAAAAAACTTCATTCCATAAAGCATGAGAAAACTTACAATGAAGTAAAAGATGGTCTACCAATTCCCCATCACACCAACACAAGCAACACCAATTAACTAGGGACTCACCTCTCTTAACAAGTTTTATCAGATTTCACAAGCTGCTCTACCAGTGTGTCATCAACTCAATTAATAAGATGATACTTTTGAACAATAGATCACAAACCAAAGCAAAGGTGGTAAAACTCCAATGCTGAACACCTGAAGTCCCATTTCTCCTGCAGCTTTTGGATACGCAAAGACTTGCGATAGAAAGCTTCAAAATTTCCAATTTTATCAACCTTTTATGTTTTATCAGAAAAGGAATGGAAACAGTAACTGTCACCGGTAACTTTTTTTTTTTTTTTGGATAGATAAGAAAGAAAATATTATTAAAAAAGGAATAGAAGGAAAAATACATAGAGTTCACAATAGTGAACAAAGAGCAAACAGAAACAAATAGGAACAAACAGTCATTAAACTATTCTAAGAGATAAAAGAAAATCCATAAGAGCAGAACAATCCAAGAAACCCCAACACTGAGACCAATCAAAGAGAGTCCGTTGGCACAAATCTAACAACTGAGCTAGAGATTTCTCAGTATCCTTAAAAGAATGTCAATTACGTTCAGTCCAAATAGTCCACATCAAACAGCCTGGAACCAAATTCCAAATATTGGAATTATGTTTCCCAAACTAATGATACCAACAAAATAATAAGTTTGCAGTTGAACCTGGCATAACCCAATCAATCCTAAACAATTGAAGCATATACATCCACATAGAATGAGCTACTGGACAGAAAATCAGCAGGTGACCCATAGATTCTTCATTAAAAAAATGATTCAACAAAGGGCAACCACGAAGCATAAGGTTACCCAAAATTAGAATCTGGCCATGAGCTGCCACCAGTAACCACCTACATTTGCCCCAGAAGCTACAAGTTCCCCCTAATAACCAATTATTATTACAAAACCCCATGTTATATCAAAGCAAGATCGAAAACTGAAATTTCATCAACCAAAAATAAATATATTAAAATGTGAAATAAACACAGTACTTGATTGAAATCAAAAGCAAGAACAGGCATTCTATACTAAAATCAATTGAAATTGGATTACCCAACGCAACTAACCCTACTCCCAACTAATTGGGACCAGTTAAATCAATCCATTAACACCACTACGCTCTATCTAGGGCCACATCTCTAAACACTAAGCTCAGGACAATATGTTCTGTTTGTGGGAATGACTGCTCAAAGAATTCACTCTTTTTCTGATAAGTATGATCACACTCAAACAATCAACGTAAATCTGCCAAATTCCAGCTACAGGCCAAGACACAGGTGAAAGAGACAGCTGTAGGCTCAAGGGTAAGAAATAAAGAGAGCAATGACAAAAGATAGAGAACAGAGTGATAAAGGACAACGGATTTTCAAAGGGGATGTGTGTTTGGGAAACGAAAAAAAGGACAAAAAGATATAAACTGAGGCTTCAACACGTAGGGTTGCATGGAAATGGTATCAGCACCCAGGGCCGGCTGAACCTCTAGGCGTCTTAGACGGCCACCTAAGGCCCCCACTTGTAAGAGGCCTCCAAGTAGTAATAATATAGTACATAATATTGTGTTCTCATTTGATGAAAAAAAAAAAAAAAAAAAAAACATAGTATATAATATTGTGTTCTCATTTGAAGAAGAAAAAAAAAAAAAAAAAATGTTTCTCACATTTAAGTCACCATATCTTTAGGTTGCAGAAGAAAAGAGGCCCGTTTCTCATTTGAGGAGAAAAAAAAAAAAAAAAAAAGGGGGGCCGTTTCTCACTGAAGTGACATGAATGCAATCACCGTATCTTTAGTTTGCAGAAGAAAAGATCACAAAACACCCGTTTCTCATCTTGAAAAAAAAAAAAAATTGCCCGTTACTTACATTGAAGTGACATGAAATCCCATCATCAAATCTTTAACTTGCAGAAGAAAAGATTACAAAAAGCAATAATCTTTAGCTTATAGAAGAAAATATTACAAAAGGCAGAAAGAAGAAAAAAATCGCCCACTCTCTGACTCTCTCCAGTCTCCATCTTGATTCAAAAAAACAAAAAACACTCTTTTTTTTTGTTGACTTACTCATCAATTGGTGTTGGCAACAGACTTGATGTGTTCACAGATCTTCATTTCAGGTTCATTTTTTGTTTTCTCCTCCTTTGCCTCTTTCGTCTTCTTCATAGTTTGCTGGGTTTTTTTTTTTTTTTTTTTTGGTTGAAGAGGAGTTTGTTCAGCTCTGCTATTGCTCATTGCTACTGAGTAAAGAGCACAAGCAGTTGCGGCAAGAGAACAAACACAAAGACTAAAGGATTTGCCTTTACAAAAAGTGAAAAAAAGAAATAGATTTCTCTAGAAGGATGATCCGGACCCTCAACTCCTTAAGATATCTCTAGAAGCATCATCTGGACCCTTGATTTCACTTTACAAAAAGTGAAAAAGAGCTTCAGTGGCTGTGGCTTCTAGAGAAAGCCTTACACGTTTTGCCTTTTGCTTTTTGATTTTTGATTTTTGATTTTTTTTTTTTTAAGAAATCAGATTTTTTTAGTGTGATGCCGTGATGAACTTTTAGTATTAGTGAATGAGTGAATCAAGTTGAGTTCTACAAATTTTGTTAGTGAAGAGTATTGATAACAAAATTATAAATTTAGAATAATTTATTTTGTATTAATATTAATTTTAATTTTTTTTGTGCAGGTTTAAAGTGTAAAGTGATCATATTAAGTAAAGCTACAATTGTGCTTTTTATAAACCAAGTTCTATTGTTTTATACGTTAAATTTATATTATTCTAGTTAAATTGTAATTTTTTTTATTATTATAGATTGTATTTCATTTATTCGTAAATATTTTTTAATTACAAATGTCTACTAGAAAATATCCATCCGGATATGAAAAACTAAAAAAGAAAAGACAAAGAGAAGAACTAATTGAATCTCAAAAAGGAGCTATGGACAAATTTATTACTAGTAAAAAACAAAATCTTGCAGAAAATTTGAGTGAAAGTTTCATAAATGAAGAAGAAATTCATCAAAAAGAGTTAGAAGATAATGAAAATATACAACAAAATGATAATAATAAAGGTGGTCATGATAATGTTCAAACATGTAATGTCACCATTCTTGATAATGAAGCTCAAAATAATTTAGAGGAGAGTGAAAATATTAATGATCAACCTACTTATATTCCTACAAATATTTTTGATCCAAGTCAATGGAAAACTATTGATATAAAATTAAGAGATTTGTTAGTAGAAAATAGTCCAATAAGAGTTGATGATCTAAACTTTCCTATAGGTAAGAACTCTAGACATTTTTCTACTACGCATTATATTCGAAAATTACCAAATGGAGAGAAACATGATAGAAAATGGTTAGTGTATTCGAAAGACCTAGATAAAGTATTTTGTTTTTGTTGCAAGTTGTTTAATTCAAAATCTAATACAAATCAAGTAGCTAATGGAGGAACTAAGGATTGGAAAAATATTAGTTCTATTCTTAAAAATCACGAAACAACTAATGAGCATATTACTAATATGAATACTTGGATTGATTTAGAACTAAGATTATTGAAGAATAAAACAATTGATAAAAATGTCCAAGAACAAATTAAGAAAGAGAAAGATCATTGGAAAAAAGTGTTATTAAGAATAATAGCGGTGGTAAAAAATCTTGGTAAAAATAATTTGGCATTCCGAGGAAAAAACGAAAAGATCTATCAAGAAAATAACGGAAATTTTTTAAGTATAATTGAAATGATCGCAGAATTTGATCCAATAATGCAAGAACATGTTCAACGTATTCAAAATGGTGCAATCCATAATCATTATCTTGGACATAATATACAAAATGAAGTGATACAATTATTAGCAAATGAAATTAAAAGTAAAATTATAAAAAAGATTAAAGAAGCAAAATACTTTTCAATTATACTTGATTGTACCCCCGATGTAAGTCATCAAGAACAAATGACTCTCATACTAAGATGTGTGGATATTTCAATAAGTCCGATAAAAATAGATGAACATTTTGTGGAATTTTTAAAGGTAGATGATACTTCTGGAAAAGGTCTTTTCAATGAAATTATAAATGCAATAAAAAATCTTGAACTTGATATTAATGATGTACATGGACAAGGATATGATAATGGGTCTAATATGAAAGGGAAAAAACAAGGGGTACAAAAAGAATTCTTGATATAAATCCTAAAGCATTTTACACACCATGTGGTTGTCATAATCTCAACCTTGTCCTATGTGATATGGCTAATTCTTGTCCTAAAGCTATTTCTTTTTTTGGAGTAGTACAACGAATATACACACTATTTTCTTCTTCCACAAAACGATGGAAAATTTTACAAGATAATGTGACAGGTTTAACTCTTAAGTCATTGTCACAAACACGTTGGGAAAGTCGAATTGAAAGTGTGAAAGCAATAAAATTTCAAGTTCTAGAAATAAGAGATGCTTTGTTACAATTGGCAAAAACAAGTGAAGATCCCAAAACAAAAAGTGAAGCTGATTGTTTAGCAACATATGAGATTGAAAGTTTTGAGTTTTTGCTATCTGTGACTATTTGGTATGATATATTATTTGCTGTTAACTCTGTTAGTAAAAATTTACAATCGAAAGACATGCATATTGATATTGCTATAGATCAATTAAAAGGTCTCATGTCTTTTTTAAAAAAATATAGAGAAGATGGATTTACATCTTCTATGAATTCATCTAAAGAAATTGCAAGCAAAATGGAAATAGAGCCTATATTTCGTGAAAAACGTATAATTCGTAGGAAGAAACAATTTGATGAGAATGTCAATGATGAGACAACACAATCCGCCGAAGAATATTTTAGAATTAATTATTTTTTATATATAGTAGATCAAGCTATTTTTTCAATTGAAAGTAGGTTTGAACAATTTCAAATATATGAAAATATTTTTGGTTTTTTATTTAATTTTGAAAAACTAAAATCACTAGATAATGATAGTTTGAAAAAAAAATTGTCTTAATCTTGAATGTTTTCTCACACATGAAACTTATTCTGATATTGATAGCTTAGATTTATATTCAGAACTAAAAGTTTTAAAAGAAGTTTTGCAAATAAATGATAACTCTCCAATTAATGTACTAAATTATATAAAGAGGCTAGAATCTTTTCCAAATACATGTATTGCTTTCAGAATATTACTAACTATACCTATTACAGTTTCTTCCGCAGAAAGAAGTTTTTCAAAATTAAAATTAATAAAATCATATTTAAGATCAACTATGTCACAGGAAAGATTAAGTGGATTAGCTATATTATCAATTGAAAAGGAAATGTTAGCGGAACTTAAATGCAAAAATTTAATTAGTAATTTTGCCTCTCAAAAAGCAAGAAAAATAAATTTTAATTGAAAAAATATATATTAATTTATAATAAAAGGCCCCGTTTAAAACTTTCTCCTAGGGCCCCCAAATTCGTTGAGCTGGCCCTGTCAGCACCAAGCAATGGAAAGAAAGATAAAACCCTGGCTTCAACACCAAAGGCTTCCTGGAGTCAATACCTATGGTTGCCTAGAGTTAGCACCAAGAATTGGGAAAATGACAGAAACCAAGTAGTCAGCACCAAGCATTGGAAGAAAATTCCAAAAAGACAGTTATTAATACATGTTCAAGCGTCTACAATAGTGAAGTCTAGGGCCTTTAAGAAGGTTCGCAAAATTTCACTAAGCATGGAAAAAAATTAAACTCAAAATGAAATTATATCAGATATGGAAATATAAATCAAATAGGAATCAAATCCCTCTAATACCACAATAAATCAGGTCCAACAGATTCAATCAGAATCACTTAAGTCCAACAACTGTTATCTGCAACTGAGAGGAAAACCAAATGGAACAGTAGCAAGTTCAGGAGCCGAAAAGTGTTAAAGTTTAGAGTAGAGAGAATGGTGAAAGAGTCAGATAATGGTATCAGGTTTTGTATTAAGAATTTATATTGCAACGTGCAAGGAACATACCATTGGATTGAATATCGTTCACTGAAAGTCCATGGTGAATTTAAATTTGATGAAAGGGTGTGGAGATATCTTTCATTGAAGATGAAAGAGAATGTAGAAGAAGAAGAAGAAGCGAGAGGAGGATATAGAGCCGAAACTGAATCTGTGTTTTTTTATTCCAATTTGAAGAAAGATAAGAGATGAGGGGAGGTTATTGGGTTGTAAATTGACGCAAACATGGAATTGGTGGGAGGTTTAAAATTGTGGGGCTACAGTTTACATATTTATCGCCGTTTGGATTGAACTTATTTTTGTTTAAATTGAAAACTGAAAATACTGTTAAAATAATTTTTAAATGTATAAATAGTACTGTGAGACCAATTTTTAATATTTTTTAATAAAGTAGTTGTGGGTCTCACATGAGCAGTGCTGCTACTGTTCGTACTATTCATAAACATTGGATTTTGTCTCCAAAAGCAGAAACAAGTGCAGAAAAAAAAAATGCAAACTTGTAAACGCAAACGCCCAATCCAAACCGCACTTTAGTTAAAAATTTTAAGTGAGTAGGATTGAGATATTTTGGACATCCAAAGTTGAGAGACCAAACAAGAGGAGTAGCTTAAATAGTAGTATAGATATAGATTATGTAAGTACATTGAAAATAAACAAATAAATAAATTAATGTAATAAAGTCAAAGAATTTTGAATGTCAAAGAATTAGGCTTAAATTTTTATGAGTGTTGCAAGTGTAGCTTTTCAATGCTAAGATGACTTGACTCGCAAAGATTTTGAGGATTATATATTATGAGACTAAATACAATAGCATAAAACCTACAAGCATCATCATTGTTTGGAGGTGAAAGATGGGTGAAGAAAAATTATAACAAGGATAGTGGCACTGTGCATTATTTAAACATAACATCTTCACATCAATAGTCAATTATGAGTTCTTTTACCCCCGCTTTCTCTTAATTCTGTGGTTTAATAATGATGTTTTCCCCCAGCAAATAAACAATTAACATAGTTAGGGCAAGACCAAAGCAATCCTAGTTGATTTAGGGTTTGTAAATGAGAACTTGTCTGCAGTGGTCTTAAAACACTCTTCAGTCATACTTTGAATGAGGAAATTTTAGGACCAAAAATAATTTGGATTGCACCAAGTGACAAATTCTAAAAATACCTAGCCAAAAAATATATATTTAAAAAAATCTGCACATACCTACAAATTAAATGATGTGCCATATAATTTAATTGGAGAGGTGGGGGGAGGCAGACAGTTTAACAAAACACTAAACATAATTTCTTTTTTATCATGTTAAGAAGGATTATAGCTGAAGCCATCATGACTCTTTGGAAACTCACTCCATATCCATGTACCCAACAAGGGAAGTCACCAATTTACCATAATGAAATCTATATAATCTAGATGGAAACTGTGGATAGTGGTTAGGGATGGGACACTCACTATTGATAATCTAGTTAAGAGAGGTCAATCCTTGGTTAATAGGTGTTGTTTATGTTGTTGTGATGAGAAACTATGGATCATCTTCTACTCCACTGTAAGTTTTCTCATGCATTATGGAGTGCAATTTTCAAGGTATTTGGGATCCATTGGGTAATGCCGAAGAGTGTTAGCTCTCTCCCTCTTTGCTTGGAGAAACTGGTTTGGAAAGCTTCTGTCAACCATATGGAATATGGTCCTGACATGTTTAATGTGGCTGGTTTGGATGGAACGTTATACATGCATCTTTGAAGACAATGAGAGACCCTTATATCATTTAAAAGCTCTTCTCTTCAGTACTTTGTTTCAGTAGGCGAATGTTTGGGGTTTTATGAATTATATTTCCATTTCTGAATTCTTACACTCTATTATATTAAGTTTTTGAACTTGCTTTATTTTTTTCTTGATCAAAATGTTCACCGTTGTGAACATGATGCTAAGCATTTTTGAATAAAAGTTTTCTTACCTATCAAAAAAAAGGTGGAAGAAGAAAAAAATACACTTTGTTTGCTAATGGACCTCACAAGATTAATAAAACAACCACTTAGTGACTAGAATATGTATGGTACTCAAAAATTAAACATCCACAATGTATAGGAAAAAATAGTGATAGAGAGATAAAGTACCTGTTCAGGAAGATCTGGTAGAGAATCTACTTCTAAATAAACACTTAGCCTATTAAGTAATTCATCCAAATTATAGGTATGGGAACTCAATGAGATTTATCTCCAAAAGCAAGAAAATAACCTCCTTCAATAAATTTATTTTCCTCTATTAAAGACACAGATCATGCTTAAAACTATACAGCTAAATAGACGTAAGCCCTTTGTAATCCTTACAAACTTGACCATTCTTTATGTTTTTTCTCTCAGTTCTTACAATCTAGCATTGGCTACAACAAAGAAAAACCCATTCAAGCAGTCAAAACAAGCTGACTGCTATCAAATGTAGAGCAAGCAAGGGATTGCCACAATGTAATTGCATCCCCAACATCTTAATGCATAACTAATGCAAGGACTTACAGGATATTACATACAAAATAATTATATCATTTTAACCACCAAAAATAGTGATAAATTCAAATTCCTTACATACAACTTTACACAAATCACATAAATCCTAACACCATATAACTCCAATAAAGCAAGTTTGATTAGGACTTGATTCTCAAGAAAGAATCAATAGACTATGATCAGAATCAATGCACGAAGTTTATTAGCTATGAAACCTTGAACTTAAATATCATTTAAAATAAATATGAAATTTAAGAAAAAGATAATGTTAGAAATACTGCATGATTGTATATTGTATTTCACCATAAAAGAATGCACATGCGTGCCTTTATATAGGAGGTATATGAGTGCAGTACAAGTAAGAGTGTAGTATAAGAATGTGTACCATATAAGTAATCTAGTTGGGCCTAAAGTCCATAACACTATACACATTAATAGCCCCCCTCAAACTCAAGGTGGATGTGAGACCAACTTGAGGTTGTCAACCAAAGTACGAAGGCGTCTCTTAGGATGTGACTTGGTGAAGATATCTGCAAGTTGATCTTTAGAGGAGACTAAGATCAGCTTGAAAGCACCATGGATAAGATGATAACGGATAAAATGACAATCGATCTCGATGTGTTTAGTCCGTTCATGGAAGACATCATTGTGAGCAATATGAATAGCACTCTGGTTGTCACAATAAAAAGGAGTAGCAGAGAATGTAGACATACCTAAGTTTTTGAGAAGCCATTATAGCCAAAGGAGCTCAAATGTGGTATCAGCAAGGGCACAATATTCTGCTTCAGTACTGGAGCGGGCCATATGAGTTTGTTTCTTATTTCGCCAAGAAATCAGAGAAGAATCAAGAAGAAAGTAATAACTAGTGGTGGACCTACGATAGGCTACCAACCAAGCGTCTGTAAAGAGAGGGATTAGACAATGGTTTCCCCCTTAAGGGAGTCAGATGTGCATTAAGCTCAATTAGAGTGTCAAAAATCTTGCTATTAGTGAGTCCAGCTCGAGACAAGAGTTCAGAGGCATACTTGGCTTGAGTAATGTAAAGTCCATCTATAGAATGAGTGGTTTCAAGACCCAAGAGGTAGCTAAGATGTCCAAGATCTTTCATCTCAAACTGCTAACTGAGAAAATCATTGAGTTCTTGAATGCCACTGAGGTCATCACCAGGTATGATCATATCATCCACATACAAGAGAAGTAAAATAGTGTCTTTGTCAGTGTGACAAAGAAATAAGACAGAATTATAATGACTGGTCATGTAACCCAAGTGAGAGATGGTAGAGCTGAATTTGGCAAACCAAGCTCGTGGAGCTTGTTTAAGGCCATAAAGTGCACGTTAAAGGTGACAAACCTTGCTTGATTCAACAGAAAGACCAGGAGGAGGTTGCATATAAACTTCTTCACTTAAGGAATATATTTTTGACATTCATCTGAAAAAGGTCCCATTTACTGGCAGCAGCAACAGCTAAGAGGGCACGAACAGAAAAGATACGAGCAACCGGAGCAAAGTTCTCTTCGTAATCAATCCCATACTCCTATGTAAAACTTTTTGCAACAAGACAAACTTTGTAGCGCTCAATGGACCCATCAAAGCGAGTCTTAATCTTATAGATCCACTTACAACCAACCACAGATTTTTCAGTAGGGAGAGTCACCAAGTCCTAAGTATGGTTTTTAGATAATGCATCAAGTTCCTCTTTCATTGCAATCTGCCATAAAGGACCAGTGAAAGCCTCACGATAGGTGTGAGGCTCGTGCAGTGTAGCAAGGGTAGTGTAATAATGATAGTCAAGTAACTGTGCAGGAATGGATCTTACCCGAGTTGAGTGACAAGGTGGAATGTCTTATGCATGATGTTCAGGTGGAGCAGGAGTAGGGGACCCAAACTTAAGGTTGGATAGTTCGTCTTCGACCTATTCATCTTCCACATGTTCATTAAAGGGTGAACTAGGAAAGGGATCAAGGATATCTAGTGGTTGGACAGAGAAGTCTACAGGAGAATCAAGAGCAACTACAGGAGGATCAGGAGCAGATACAGAAGGAATATGAGCCTCATTTGGAAAAAGATCTAAGACAGAGAAGGAAGATAGGAAGGCACGAAAGTGAGAGAGCTCAACAAAGAGGCGATGTTCCCAAAAGACAACATTGCAGGAGATACAAAGACGATGAGAAACAGGATCATAACACTGATACTCCTTTTGAGTTTCGCCATAGCCAAGAAAACAACAAAGCCTTGACCGAGAATCAAGTTTGTTATGCTCATGTAGCTGAAGAAGAACGAAACAAGCAAAACCAAAGGAGCGAAGGTGGTGATAGTCTGGAGGTGACCCAAAAAGGTGCTCATATGGAGTTTGATTTTGGATGACAGGACTTGGAATGCAATTAATAGCATGAAGAGCAGCTTCGCCCCAAAAAGGAGTAGGAACTTTGGCAAAGAGAAGGAGAGCATGAACAGTATCAAGAATATGACGAAGTTTTCTTTCGGTTCTACCATTTTGTTGAGAGGTACCTAGACAAGTTAGTTGATGAACAGTTCTATAGGAATGCAAAACAGTTTGGAAAGCATATTGAGTATACTCAAGAGCATTATCAGATCGAAAAATTTTGATACGTTTGGAAAATTGAGTTTCAACCATTTTTGCAAAATTAAAATATACTTGCAATAATTCTGAACGATATTTCATATTAAAAATCCAGCTATAGCAAGAGTAATCATCAACAAAGATAACAAAATATCAAGATCCACCAATACTAAAGATAGAGGAAGGCCCCCAAACATCAGAATGAATAAGGTCAAAGATATCAGTGGATATTGATTCACTAGTATTGAAAGGCAAAGCTGGTTGTTTTCCTAACTGACATGAAACACAATCAAAATTTTCTATAGACACTAAACCTAACAAACCTCTAGAAGCCAATTGTTGTACCCGAGAAGAAGATGCATGACCAAGTCGAGCATGCCAAAGTGCAAGGGAAGGAATAGAAGGAACTGCAGCAGCTGCAGCAAGAGAAACAGGAGCAACAAGTGGAAGACGAAAGTTGTCCACGGGAAACATACGCCCAACTCTAGGACCTGTCCTAAGCTCCTGTCCTGTCCTTGGATCCTGCATAATACACCCAGAATAATCAAAGATAATGTGATAACCCAGCTCAGCTAATTGTCCCACAAAAAATAAATTGTAAGAAAGGTCAGGAACATTAATTAAAGACCCTAGGAACCGAGAGGTTGGAGGTCGAAACGGAACCTATATTATGACTAGACATTGTGGAACCATTTGCTGTACGAATATTAGGAGGGTGTGGTGTAGGTTTAAGTTCAGAAAATAAGGATGAGTGAGGTGTCATGTGATTGTAACAAGCAGAATACATAAGCCAAAAGGAAGGAGACATAACAGATAAAGTTGAGAGAGAAGAGGAATAAGATGCATTACCAACCATACGAATGACATTAGCGATGATGTTTTTTAGGTCATCTGTGGTCATAGTGAAAGTGCGACCTGAAGACTTAGACTGTGTAGAGATGGGAGCCATTGGTTGGACACTTTCAGTGTTAGCAACAGTAGCAGCAGAAATTGAAATAGCTATTTTTTGCGATAATAGCAAGTCTTAATATTGTGGCCAATATGTTTGCTAGATTGTCGACAACGATTATTGCAACAAGAAGAAGACCTGTCCTTATTCTTCATTTAGAAGCAAAATATGCAAAAATGAACTACAAAAATGAAATCTACGTGAAAAACTAGGTAAGGAGCACCTAGATTGCAAAAAGTCAACTCTGAGAAAAAAGTAAATGATCAACGGTACAGTCAACTCCAAGTGATGACATTAGCAAGATGACGTAAGCTAATGACGTCAGCTAGGGCTTACGTGGATGCTGAAGTGGTAGTAATGACGTTAGCAGGTGACCCAGCAGAGCGTGGAGCACGGAGCGCGTGAGGCACGTGGAGAGTCTGATAAGGCCGATTCTTTTCCGACAATGTAGATCGGAGAAAGAATATTCCGATGATGGCGGTGGTGAGATGATCAGAGCAATACTGAAGGCGCGTGAGGCGCGTGGAAAAACTGCCAAATCTTTGACTAGCGTGTGGCAGTGCATATAGGGTCAGATGATGATGATTCCAGCGGAGTTGTGTAGATCGGTTGAAAATCTACACGGTGATATGTCTTATGTCTTAATCGGAGGTCCAATGTGGAAGATTCGATGAAGGCAATGATCTTGGTGGCAGTGTTCAAGCTTCTGGCGGTGAAGATTCAACCTTGGGCACCTCTGATGGCGGTGGAGCAGTTATGAGAGGGCACAGAAGCTTTACTGACTAAAGAAGTCGAGGCAGCGGAAAATACCAACAAATACAAAACTGCAAGACACAAAAGAAAGTTAGAGCAATAGCTCTGATACCATGTTAGAAATACTGAATGATTGTATATTCTATTTCACCGTAAAAGAATACACGAGTGCCTTATATAGGAGGCATATGAGTGCAGTACAAGTAAGAGTGTAGTATAAGAATGTGTGCTATACAAGTAATCTAGTTGGACCTAAAGCTCATAACATTATACACATTAACAGATAACAAATAATATAAAAAGGAAACACAATTATAACGTGCACAACAAGCATAGCAGCATCAAATGTAAAAAATGAAAAAAATAAAACATCGAAATTAATAAACAGATTTGCATATCCTTCAAGGTTCTAGATTTGTATTTCAGCTACAACAATTTATATCAACAATACTAATAACAGTAAGGACCCGTTTATTATAAGCCCAATGACCCCCCCACCCCCCCAAACAAAAAAAACAAAAAAAAAAAGCTACTAAACAGTTAACACCCTCATTCAAATCCAATTTGAGTTCTACTGGAACCACCTTTATAGCCATCTCGCATTGAAGATCCAGCACTAGCTCTCATTGAGCCTCTAGCACCAACTTCCTCGAGAGCTTTCTTACCAGTATTGACCTCTGACGAGAACTGACCAAGTCCAAAATAATCCTCCTCAAACTCAAGTGGCCCATCTCTAGGACCAGTCATCCGCAACTATTCTGCGTTTCCATATGTCTCGACATCAACACCTTTGTCTGGCCTACTGTATAGGGTTGAAAGTGTTGGCTGAGCAGTAAACAAGGCCTTGTCATACACATGGTACTGGTCATCAGTTGCGAATCCAGAGTCCATTCCTTTGTCCTGGTTGAACAGTCTTTGGTCACACATAACCTCTCCTCCTCTTCCTGCCCCTCCAACAGAAAAAGCCATGCAAAGAGCAACCTTCTCGCTAATATCACGATATATCTCTATCTCTTGTGATCTTGCTCTTCTTCGTCTTCCCCATCGCAGCATCCTTGTCCTCCAACCTTCTCTCCTTCTCCCTTTCGGCGTCGTTCCTCCATAGACTCCTTAGGCAGATGATCCTCCTTCTCATAGGCGCTTGCATGCTCATAATGAATTCTCATCATATCAGAAGTATCTAAGGCTGCAGCGGCAGAAGTAGTTCTCTCAGAACGTGCCTTTTGAGCAAGTGCCCTGAGCTCGCGTTCTTTCCTTTCCTTCTCCTTCATGAGAATCTCCTTCTGAAGCTTGGATATGATGGCTACAGCTTCTCGGACCTTACGCTCTGCAAGATACAGTGCTTCGAAAAGGGTTGCAAAATTATTGTTGATGTGGACATCATGAAGGGCTCTAACATCAGCTGCGAGACGCTTATCAAGAGGAATGGTATAACCTTTAGGGTTAATCCAATTAGAGATGCAAGGTGGAATTTTCCAGTCTTGTTGGTCCTTCACAGTAACAGGGCGAGGAGGAGAATGCATGATTGGCACAGGTGGGGAGGCAGAGGCGGAAGGATTTGGAAGAAGCTTATGCTTGAACTTCGGAGGATCAAGGGGATAGGCAGGCATCTCCAATATGTTGATTATCTTTAGCACCTGTGTTGAACGCAGCAGAAGCAGATTGCTGTGAAGGTTTATACTTTATTAAGGACTGATAACATTATCCCAAGTGTTTATCAATATCACAATAAAATAAAGTCTTAATATTCATACATTTAAATATTCAGTGTAATACAAACTAATTCTTTCCCATCAAAAAAAAAAAAAAAAA
Organism: Quercus lobata; assembly: GCF_001633185.2. Taxonomy (NCBI): domain Eukaryota; kingdom Viridiplantae; phylum Streptophyta; class Magnoliopsida; order Fagales; family Fagaceae; genus Quercus; species Quercus lobata. The sequence continues at coordinate 28,967,102 of NC_044908.1, read as the reverse complement.
AAACTAATTCTTTAACATTGATAGAGTGGGGCAGGGTTAAATTCCTAAACTTGTCCCCGCCGTGTCCCGATGTATGGGGACAATATCTTGCCCCATCCTCGCCCCCACAAAGGTGGAAAATCCACGTGGGGCAAAGCAAGTTGAAGTGGGTTAAGTTGTTGCAGATCAAGGCGGGGTAGGGAAAAATTGACATCTCTAAAGCCAAGTCCAATCACTCATAGTAGTGTCAAAGATGCAAATTATGATTAGCCCAAAACTGAAACCACATTTTCTCTTTTTATATTTTATTGTCAGTTGTTTTCTATTCTTGCAACTAGGACTTTGAACTTTATAATTATGGTCAATTGATTTTGAGTGAACCTTATTTGAATTAATTAAAATCAGTTGCAGGTCAAAATTTTATTTTATTTTTTTAATTTTAAGGCAAGAATGTAATTAAAAACAATGGACAAATACTAAAGATAATTATAATCTTTTAATTTTGATAAGTCGTCTTGTAACATAGATAGTTAATTTAAAATCAAAATTTCTAAGTATGCTTTAATTTGAAAGTAGTTTAAAGTTCGTTAGTATGCCAACTAACACTTACTCCTAGAAACTCCTCGAATTTAATTTTGGCATTGTTTTTAGGTTCTAACTTCAATTTAAACATCCCGGAGGGTAACAAGACTTCAAAAACTCCTAGATAGAGGGATGAGAGGGAAATTTAAGATTTCTAATCTACTATCCTCTATAAATTAATAAATAAATAATAGAGTGGTATAACATAAAAAGGAATTAAAATATTTTTATTTATTTATTTAAGAAAAAAAAAAGTTGTTAACACAAGATTATTAATGACAACTTTAAATTGTTTAATGAATAAAGTATTTTCTTTATCTATGGAACGAACTTTGGTGAGATATAATTTTTCTTATTTAAATTTATAAAACCGTTGTTTGCTTTGCCTTTATATGTTTCTATGATGGTCTTTATCAAAAATTTTATGAGGTTCGTCTACAATTTAAAAAATATATAGAGAGATGTAGGGGTTGGGATTGAGTGAGAGAAAGTGAGAAATAGAGAGTGAAAGGGGGAGAAAAGCCACTACCATAATTCTCTCTCTCTCTCTCTCTCTATATATATATATATATATATATTAAATGTTTATTTTGTAGATAAACCTTTTTGAGGGTTTGTCAAGGTCATATCCAAGTTGAACCCATGGTAAAATCTCAAAATGCTAGAACTTAGACTTATAGGAAATGAATTAGAGAGAAAATTGAACAGTGCATTAATTGAAATTAATTGGTACAAAATAGTAAATCTATAGGCCAAGGGAGTCATTCTCGTACCGGAGGTTGTAACAGTTTGACCAGTAGAACAATATATTTCGGTATTGGTCAATACTGGTGTATTGTTTCGGGTTTAGCATTATATATATATATATATATGTATGTATGTATGTATGTATGTATGTATGTATGTATGCATGCATGCATGTGTGTGCGCGTGTGCGCGCGCGCATTATAATAAATATAAAAGTTTACCATAAGACGTTACCTCAATTTAGAACAAATTATTCATAATTTTAAACTTTAGCATCAATTAAAAGAAAAAAAATACAATATAAAAAATAGAAAGCTTAATTGTTCATTGCATACTAAGAAAATAAATAATATTAATAAGTTAATACAAATAATTTACCATTTTGCCTTTACAAAAATTCAAAAATTACAAAACTAAAAAAAAAAAAAAAAAAAAAAAAGAAGGTTTTTTCCTGTACCGGCTGATACGCCCGATACTGGCTAGTAATGCCCAAAATCGGCCGATATGGTCGGTACATGGCCAGTATTTAAACTGGTACAAAACATAGCATTTCGATACTGGTATACGTACCAGTACGGTACATACTGGCCAATACCGGTACGGTATCGACCACCTTGGTATAAACTCACTCACTCTATCTAATCTCTAATTAATTTGGCAATTTTTCTAATAAAAATTAAAATAATCCTCCTCATTTGCTAATTTGCTAATTGTCTCCACCTTCAATATGAACAAAAGGTTGTTCAAAATCCTTCTCATTTAAAGCTACACTTCCAACAATATCATGCCGGTTGTATTGTTGTTGTATCATTGTATCTCTTCTCAATTGAAGTAAAGGCTTGTAGTTGCCTCCTCTACAATTCTACTTCATCTTCTAAGCCATTTTGAACCCTTCTACCCATTGGTCCATTGGCTACAATATCATCTTCCTCTATTACAAGAATAGCTGACTTCTTTCCCCTACCTTTTCTTCCCCTTTCTATCATCATAGCTTCTTGCTGCTGTAAACTATGTTATTGCAATTGAATGGTGTGGTTAACAAAAGAAAGGTGTTAAGAATCATAATTAACAATCAAGATTGAATTTTGAGGGTTCTTACTAACTAAAGATCTGTAATTGTAACTCTTACTCTCACTCTCACTCTCACTCTCGTAGGAATATATATGGCTACTTACTAATTGACTTCTTCTCTCTACTCTATAGACTATAACTATTACAACTAAGTTGGTTACCGCTGCCTATTGCCTATTAATATTAATATTAATTAATTTTATTTTAAATCATACTAATAAATATATGTGCATAGTATGGTATAATAATATTTTATGTTAATTGATAAACTAATTTTTTTTTTTTTAAAAAAAAAAATTCAGAAGCTAATGTGGCATTTATAAAATGCCAAATAATTTTTAATTTAAAAAAAATATTATTTAGAAAACAAAACACTACCGTGTTTCTCTCCCTCATCTCACTCTCTCTCAAACCCTAAACCATCATCATTTAAACTCTCATGATTGGAGCTAGTTACAGTCGACCAACTCCATCATAAACAACCCTCAGACTAAGTTCTGATCTAGGGTTTCCAAGGTTTGGTTTGAGAGATGGAGGGGTTGAGATTGAGTGAGAAAAAAGGGGGAGAAAAGCCACTACCAATGGCAATCGGGAGCAGTGATGAGAAGCTTAAAGGGATGGCTATGGAGGATTGACCTATTGGTTTGTAAGAGAGATTGGAGAAGGAAAGAGAGATAAATGAGAGTTTGATCCATAATCTCATCTTTCAATCATAATTTTAAACTATAAAAGCTTGCACTTTAAATATTTGATTGATGATCTAATTATTGATCTTTGATTGTCTTGAAATTTTGCAAACAATGAGGATATACGAAGGTAATGTCTAGAGTTGCCATTAAATGTTTATCTTGTAGACAAACCTTTTTGAGGGTTTGTTAGGGTCAAATCCAAGTTGAACCCATACTAAAATCTCAAAATGCAAGAAGTTAAGATTATATAGATCTTAGATTTACAGGAAATAAATTAAAGAGAAAATTGAACACCTCATTAATTGAAATTAATTGGTAAAAAATAGTTTAATTATATATTTAGCATAGACTCACTCACCCTATCTAATCTCTAATTAATTTGCTAATTTTTTTCTAATAAAAATAAAAAATAAAAAACCTTAACTACTACAATTAGTGAAACAAAAATAATTCATTGATCATCTCACTAATGAACAAACTCTCTAATTACAATGTATCAATTGAATAATGAAATCACGTAACTTGCTCATGTTTTAACTAAAATAGGCACACTTGTAATGGTTGAGTAAAAAGTTTTTTTTTTTTTTTTTTTTTTTTTTTTTTTTTAGTCTCTTTCAAGTATTATGGGTTCTTTGTCATAAAGAAATGAGAGTTCTAAGCTATCAACCATTCTTATGAGACATACTCATATTTATGCTTTATTTGAGGTTTAAAAACAATTTAAGAGGGATGAAATAGAAAATCTTTATTTATTTCTCTCACTCTCTCTCTCTCTCTCTCTCTATATATATATATAGGTGCAATAAATTAAAAGGGAAGGGAATTTGGGCAAGAAATTAAAGGGATGACATAAAAGTAAAAGGGGGAGGGGATTGCTTGACAATAAAATGGATGACATAAAAGTAAAGGTGAAGGGGATTTCTTGAAAATAAAATGGATGACAAAAAAGTAAAGGGGAAGGGGATTGCTTGAAAATAAAATAGATGAAATAAAAGTAAAGGGGAGGGGGATTGCTTGAAAATAAAATGGATGACATAAATATAAAGACCCTATATGCCTAGGTGGGATGGGATTTCTTTTAAGGGTACTTCCACAATATAAGCATAAAGATAAAGAGATATACAACAATATAGGAATTTAAAGCAAGTAAAATTAAGAGACAATGAATAAAACAAAAGAGCATTTTTATACATAATGTATGATGTTATAAGAACAAAAGCAAGGGAATGGATATAGTTATAGGAAAGCTAACCCAATCTCTTACAACTTACCCACCTACGAAAAAAAGTTTTATTTTTTATTTTTTTGAAGGAAAGAGGTGCTAGAAATTTTGAGAGTGGTTTCCTATAGAGAGAGAGAGAGAGAGAGAGAGAGAATCTTATCCTAGATAACTTTTGTAGGAATTTTTTGTCTTCTAGTTTGTATTTCCAAGAGGATGGGGAATGATATTTATAGGGATGGAGGAAAGGGCAGGTGGCACTCATTCTGCTAAGCACTAGTTGTAGCAACAGCTGTAAAACCAGTTGCGATGGCCAGCTATCCCTCTAGAAGCTTCTCCATTGTTCTTTTTCAATTTTTTGAATTTCCTCTTTTTTGACACTGTTTTCAGGTTGATGTTTGGAGGTCTTTCTGGGCTCCGATTTCTTCAAACTTTATATCCCTGGAAAGCTCTAGATGTCTAGTTTTCAATGATCTTAACTTTGCCAAATTTGGAGCTACGGTTATCAAGATATTCCATTCGGAAGGAAGGTAATGCAGTGTTGAAAATTTTGTGACATTTTTCCTTGAAAAATTCGTATCTTCCAAACTGGGACAGATATCACTGAGTCCTTTTTATGAAAGGTAGTCAAGACCTTATTCTTCGAGTTGGTTGAACTGGATCACTCCAATTCTTACCCAATTGGTACAGTTTATTTCGCAAAGTTGGCCTAAAAATTGCCCATTTTTCTAGGAAAAAAAATGGGAAATTACACTTTACTCACCTGTGGTTTTTCCGAAAAACACTTTGCCTACTTATGGTTTAAAAATTGACACTTTACTCACCTGAGGTTAGCTTCATTTGTCTCCCATTATCCACTTTGGTTAAAAACAAGGGTTCATTTGTATTTTTGTTATCTTTTTATGTCTTTCTCCTCTCAAATTTTTTTTTTTTTTAAAAAAAAAAAATCAAGAGAAAAGAAGATCTAAAAGCTAGGTTTTGTAAAAATTAAAACCTAACTTTTATATATATTTTTTTCATTTTCTTTTCATGTATTAGCTTTTAAATCTCTCATTTTAACACATTCCCCTCTTTCTATAGAACACACACGTAAACAAAGCCATTTGTGTGTAAGAATGTTAGAATTTCGTACTCCTTTGGAATCCAATCAGGTTGTTATATGGATCCTTGGTTCAAAATTGTTTGCCATGAAACTGGAGCATTCTTTAAAAAAATTAACATGACAGTGCTGGAAATTGCTCTTATCGATAGAAGCAATTTGCCAGAGAATACGATTCGTGTCAAAGGTGATTCAGTAATCTCTTTGAATCCCAATTGTATGAGTATGAGAATCGGAGTTATGAACCTTAAAAGGAAGTCCTTTTACCTTGTCTTATTCCAATAACTTTTTTGTTTTGTTTGGTTGCAACATAATAGCAACAATTGAAGAAACTGATGAAGAGATTGTTGGGTGCAAATCTCATTGTAACACAAGCTTGATAAACAGAGCACGCAATTCAGACTCAAGCTCCAACCACTGCACAAGCTCAATCCCTTTTGGTCTTCAAGCATTTAATGTAGATTTTGTAAGCACGAATAACAAGGTCCTAGAGGGATGCAACTATGCTTTTTTATTAGACAATAGTCGGCCGGAGGTACTAGAGTCCATTAAAATTGTGGAAAAATTGGGTTTTAGTCTTGTGTTGCTGGATTAGTAGATACATAACTGGACCAATGGTTGGCATAAGATGCTCGATTCCTTCAACAATAGACAAGAGTTCCAGTGATTTTGACACTTCAAGTTTCGGTTCTTATGGGGGTGACGCGAAATTTTTGCACAACACAATATCAAATCATTATGATGAGATTTTGTAGTGATTTTTGCACAACATAGGCTTCGTTTATGTGTATGTTCTGTAAAAAGAGGAGAATGTTAAAATAAAAGATTTAAAAGTTGATACATGAAAAGAAGATGTAAAAGTTAGGTTTTAATTTTTACAAAACTTAACTTTTATATCTTCTTTTCCCTTGTTTTTTTACTTTTTTTTTTTAGAGGAGAGACATAAAAGGGTAACAAAAATACAAATTTATTCTTGTTTTTAACAGAGGTGGGTAACGAAAGACAAACAGAGCTAACTTCAGGTGGGTAAAGTGCCAATTTTTAAACCATAGGTAGGCAAAGTGTTTTTCAGGCAAACCACAGATGGGTAAAGTGTAATTTCCCCAAAAAAAAAAAAAAATTGAAGTTTTCTATTAGGGTTTTGGTATTTTGATGATATCTCATTTGTCTTAACTCCGATTTTGGCTAGTAAACTACCATTTCAAAGGGAAAAATATGCCATATGAGACAGTCCAAAATTCATCTCGATCCAACTGTTGAATAAAAAAGTCAACATTTTGACCACACCCGTTTAGGGTTTTGGCCTCAATTGTTGTAAAAATGGTTTTTAAATGTTGTGACCCCTTTATCCACCATCCAATCATGTTGTATTTATATATTTATTTGTTTTACCCTTTTTGGCTTTGAAACTTGTATTTTTACACCTTTTTTTCAATTTGTTTCTAAATTTTTTATCTTTGTTTTGACACGTGAATTGAGGCCGAACAAAATACGGTATTGACAAAGATAAAGGAGAGTTTGATCCATAAACTTGATCTTTCACGCATAATTTTAAACTATAAAAGTAACAACTGAACTCAATAACCAACAAACTCTCTGATTACAAAGTAACAATTGAATTAATGAAATCACATGACTTGCTCATCTTTTAACTAAAACAGGCACACCTATTTAGAACTTAAGAGTTGAGATATGGTGTCATATTCCTCTTAATGAAAAAATGCGTCAAGACTCTAGCCCAAAGCATTTAATAAATTGGTGTGTTTCATTCCTGTTCTTCACAGTTTGCACACACAATTTGCAACCCCCCATGAAACGATGTATCGAGACCACAACTCTCTGGTTACCTTTTTTTTTCTTCATCTTATTTGTCCAAATAATTGGATTTAGAAATTTCAAATTTTAAAAGTGTGAGAGTGCCTTTTTCGTGACACTCAGGCCCAAGGATCCCGGGCCTAAATGAAAAAGGAGGATTTGGTGGACCGGGCCTTGACTCACCGCAGCTAACGAGCTATTTAAGAATCAAGTGGATGCAGAGAATACTCCTGACAATATAAAGAAAATGACAAACAAGGATATCGAAGAGTGCCAAAAATTAACAATGTAAATTCAGAAGGAAAGAAATAGGATTAGCAAAGCGATAAAAATTAGTGTTGTGGGGATCCTAGGAAATATGAAGCAATGTTTCATTAATACATTATCTGTTTGATTACAGAAAGCTCACTAGGACGTGATACAAGGTTCAATCAAGCTCAAAAATTGCAGTCTTGAATGGCTATTTCAGCCTCCAAAACTTGCAAAGTTTGATTCTCGTTGAATCCGAATATGTGCAATAGTGGCTCTTACAGGATACCGGGAAGCAATATTTGTTTTTCCCTTAGTATTTTCCTTTCTGCACAGATTTTCTGATAGTTTTTTCTGGAGAATTTCTTCTTTCTTGTGTTTCTTTCTTTTTTTCGCTGCCTTCTTCACAACCCATCCCCTCCTTTTATAATGGAGTTTTCTGGGCTCCCCGGGGAACCGTTGGTTCCCCTGTTTTGCTCTTTTGCAAACAGAGCATGTCCTGTCCCCATCGTCTCGGTAAGTCCCTTTTCCGTTTTTTCTCATTCTTTCCTTCTCTCAGTTCTGATTCTTTTGAAAGCTTCTGGTTGGCCATCTTCTTCGGGACGTGCTGAGGTATGCCCTTCTCGGCATCCCCATTTCTGGCGTCTTCCACTTTTCCCTTTTCTTTCCTATTTGGGTGGAATCCTGTTCTGCCATTTTTGAAAGTCGTTTGTTATCATTCTTCTTCCCTATCCTGGTTCCCCAAACCCTTTTCTGTTTGTGCCATGAGAGGTCGCTCGCGTTTTTATTTTCTTGTTTTCTTCTTCTATCTTCTTTCTATCGATCTATCCCAGTCTTCCTTTTTCTTTGTGCTTGAAGGGATCCGTGCTTATTGACGGTTCCTGAGGATCCTTGCTTCTTATACTTTACCGTGGTCTTCTTTTTTTTTTTTTTTTTTCGGATGCTTCTTTTTTCTGGGCTTCAGGATCCTCTGGGCCTTTCTTTTATTCCCTCATGGGTCTCCCGTATCAATTACTTTGGGCTTAGCCTGAATTTTTCTTTTTGGGCTTGACTTGTTCTTCTTTTTTTGGGCTTATTTCACTATGACCCTTTTTTTTAGACCTCAACATTTAGCCCCCCGAGCTCGTGGGTTGCCTGAAGCCCACACGTGAGTGATTTAGGTTTCCTAAGATTTTCGTGGTATCCCCTTTTTCTCAACTTCTACTGGGTTCCCTTCCTTTTTACTTGGGATCCCGGCCCTTTTTTGCTGCTTTTAGTCACCTCCTTTTTGCGTGTCGCATTCCCTTATAATTATTACTTTTTGCAGCTTCCTCTTTACATGGGACGTGGCAGTTGAGTATTTGAGGTAAAACTCCTCTACCCACTTTTCTCGTTTCCCGTTACTTCTCATTAATAACTGCTGATTAATCCCTTCTTCAAATTAAATTTTTTTGGCAACTTGCGCGTCTTTCCATAAACTGTTTTCCCCAACTGCTATTTGCGACTTTATTGTAGCCGTTTCATCTTATCACTTTACTTCTCTGAGTCTTTCACTCTTTGTGTTTCTCTTTCTTTTTCTCTTCTTCTCTGTTACTCTGCTCTTCCTCCCTTTCGCACTTTCAATCTCTTTTCTTCTCATAGTACGTGTTGTTTCGATGGCTTCTTCTTCTTCTCGAAAGAGGAGAGAGTGTACTCCCAGTCCTTCTGAGGGTGAAGGTTCTTCTAGTTCTGCTCCGAGTGATTCTCACGAGGTTACTGAACGTCCGGCCTACCCTTTACGGGATCCTTGGTATTCTCTCAGTTTATTTTTCCCTCATATATCTCATGGTGAGGCTCCTCCATCCCCTCATGTTTGGATGTTTTCTGGCCAAGCAGGTTTCGCTGGTTCCGCCCAGGTTCCTGATCCTAGAGAGATTTTTGATCTCCAGATTAGACAAGGAATCCGAGAGGCAGTTCCTATTTTCTTTGATTTTGTTCCGGGAAAGATTCAGGGCTGGCCTATATGGGTAGACAAGGAACTGTCTGATACTGAGTTTGTGGGTCGCTTGGAGCGCGCCGGTATCCTAAAGGCAGTGGCTATTTCCAGAAACCTTGAGGGCTTCAGAGACGCCAAAGGGCTCAGGCATCTGGTACGTCGTTGGTGCCCTTCCCTTCATACTTTTTTCTTTTCTACTGGTGAATTGAGGATCACCTTGGAAGATGTGGTTAATAACTTCCTCCTCCCGGTGTTTGGTGAAGAGAGCCCCTTTGATATTAACCTTTCTGGTGAGGATCTCGTGGTAGAAGATAAATTGTTTGGTCATTTTGGTGGTCGCGCTGCCTCTTCTGGTGGTAAGCCGGCTAGGATGGGGAGATGGGTGATGACCCTCTCTCGTGAGAAAGATAAGGAAGTGAGGTAGGCCGGTTTTCTGGCTTTTTGGCTTAGTAAATTTTTGTTTAGTGAGTTCCCTGGGTACGGAGTTAAGTCTTCGTTTTTTCCGTTGGCAATCAAGTTGGCTCGAGGTACCTATTATCCTTTGGCCCCTCAGTTTTTGGGTCATGTTTACTCTCAATTGGACCAGCTTCATGGAGATGAGACTGAGGGTGATTCTTGTTATGTGATCACTTCATCTCTTCACTGTGCTATTCTTTAGATTTTCATGTGGGACCGTTCTGTAGCTACTTTGGCCAAGTGCAGGAATTTGAAATTTGTGAAGGACAAGTTCCAAGGATCCCCCGACATAGTGAAGGGTCTTTGTGGCAATTCTACCGATGCCTTTCCCATTATTTTTCGTTGGATTAGCTTGAAAGGTGGTGGCCTCAATCTTGTGGAGTTATTTGACCAAGTAGGGAGCTTACATTGGAGATCCCCTCTTGAGTTTGGTCCTGGCTTTGCGTGTGATTCTGTGTTTTCTTCTTTTTTATCTTCTACAGGTAATACCTTTGACTTGCGCCGTGGTGATGAGGGCAGTCTGGCTTATCTTGCCTACATTAGCCCCTCCTGACTTCCTGTGCCTTCTTCAAGTGGCCCAAAATATACTCATTATTCAGCACACCGGGTGCTCCGACAATTTGGTTTTGACCAGGACATTCCTCCAGTCTTTAAGGATGTGGTGCCATCCCTTCCTTCCTTGGATCCTTTTCTGAGACTGCAGGCCTTTTCTTATTGGTCACGGAGGAGCCCCCAATTTGCAGTGCCTAACTCCCAGAGAGGAGTCTTTGCTTCTAGTGGCTATACCAGTTATTGGAGAAGAGTACAAAAGTCTTTTGTTGACTATGTTGGCTCTGGTACAGTTCGGGAAGCCCCAAATCCTAGCATTGTTTCTGCTCCGACATCCAATAGACGTTTATTCCTTCTTACTGCTGGGATTGTTTCTGCTGCTGCAAGCAGCAAGACTGGGTTTGCAGAGTGGCATGCCTCTAGGGGAGGTTGGGTGGCTTATGGACAGGATTTTCCTGAGACTTGGCTGGGTGATAGTCTCATCATTGGTGCTTCCTCTGGAGTGCCCATCAAGAAAGGTGCAATGGAGACAATAAGTGCTGCCACTGCTCCAAGTAAAGGTAAGGATGTCAGGCCGAAGAAAATGAAAGCTGTTGATGTTGGTGAAAGTACAGGGGGTGTGGAGATAGGTTCTGAGGCGAAAAGAAGGAAAACGGGGAAATCTCAAGCACACTTGGCATCTCAGGAAGGCAAGGATGTCAGGGAGCCTTTAGTTTCAAGGACCCGGAAGAAGACCAAGGTAGAGTCTTCTTTTTCCCAGGTTCCTGTGACTGCTTCAGTCCATGGTTCTTTAGGATCCTTTGGTTTGGTATCCCAGCCTCCTTTAGGACCCTCTGGGCATACTCGTAGTAAGCAAAAGACTTCTAGAGAATCTGTAGAGAGAGAGAGAAGGGCGAGACTTCTTTCCTTCTTTTCTCTTTTTTTTTTTTACCTGTTCACCTTGTTACACTTATTTCTATTTTGCTGACGAGTGGGGATTTCCTTTGCAGTCCAAGCGCAAGTCTGATCACAAGAAGGGTAAAAGCCAATCTTCTGGTAACGACGTGGTATGTGTGTTCCCCCCCTTTTTGTTCTCTCCTTTTGTTCTGACATTGTGTTGTTAGCATTTCCCGCTGTTGTGTTTTTTTTTTTTTTTTCACTTGGCACTGCCTTTTTCCGCTTCTTCTTCCTTTAAGTGGAGGTATCCCCTCCTATGACTGACAAGACTCTGGGGGAGGAAACTGTCACAACTCTTTCTGTTGTTTTTCCTGCTATGGGGGAGGAGCCCCCTACTGGTGATCCAACTGAGGAAACCGGGCAACCGATGCAAGGTTCCCAGGATTCTCAGGATCCCAAAGCTTCTAGGATCCCTTCATCTCAAAGTCCCCATCTTGAACGCACTCCTAATCCTATCAGGACTGTGTTTTCTCAATCCTTGTCAGATAAAGGTGCTTTGGGAGACACTCATTTATCCAAACAAACAGGTAAGCCTTGTTTCCTTGAAATAGCGTTATATTTTTATTTTCTTTTCCAGTTTTTTTTGAGTTCCTCCTTTTCTTTTTCCTTTTAGGTCAAACCAGTGAGAAATCCGCTCCTAGTGTTGCCTCTTCTTTAGAATCAGAAAGCTCAGAAGGTGAGTGCAAGCTGCTCTCATCGTGTTTCCTTTTCTTCTTTTTTTTTTTTTTTTTTTT